>NW_026852809.1:0-86206 GCF_026571515.1 Ruditapes philippinarum
AACGCAGAGATGTGATAAAGTTGGACCTATCATTTTTTTACGAAAACGACATTTTTTGCTTTTTTGCATGTAAGAATTTCCCTTTTTTTGTATTACGCCATTGTTGCATTTTCACAATGTAATACATTTTTGCTTTTTCGCGATTCACATTTTTTATTTATTGCATTATTCATTTGCTGTATTTTTGCAGTGTTGCATTTTCATTTTATTGTATTTTTGCTTTCCGTATCTTTGTGTTACAAAAACGCATCTGCATATATACATGCATGAGTGATACACTTGTGCCATAAAACACAGTATATACAATAATGAACTCAACTATAAGCAGTCAATTGATTAGAATAGTTTGTAATAAATATGTTATTTTATCTTTAAAGCTCCTTCTATTATTTTATTTAAATTTTGCAAAAAGTAAAAATGTAACAGTTTGTTAAAGGCAAAACATTTGTCTTTGTGAAAAAGTGACAAGCGACAAAGTCTAACTCGTCGTATCGCATTTTTTCGCATTGCTACACTTTTGATTTTTCTTATATTTCACATCTAAAATAATCACATTTTTGCATTATTTTTGTTCATAGAGACATGTTCGCTTTTTTGCACGTAACATTTTAGCTTTATTATTTATCATTGTTGTATTTTTACTTAATTATATTGTTGTATTTTTGCATCTTAATAATACGCAATTACATGTATATATTACCCATATACTTGTTAAATTTCGTAAGCTATCTCCTCTGTATTTGAATTTTGATTTTTTCCGGGTGGACACATTTATCCTGGGAGGATTCAGCAAATATCTAACCAGACAAAACTTTTAAAATAATTTTTTGATCAGAAAACAAATATATCTTGCGTGAATGGAAGTCATTTATTGTTAATTAACCCTAAATCCATCATGTAAAATTATTAATTAATGTTTAATGACATCCACAACGTATCAATCCTGTTAAGTTTTATTGGAATAACACAAGCAGTCTGACTAGTGAAAACCTGAAAAGATTTTTTTTCTATTTAAAACCCTTGGGGATCTTTTGAGCAGAAAAGCAAAAGCAAAACGTGCCCGCGATATGCACAACTAGGAATGGTAGTGATCAATCATGTGATGTTTCATTGAAATCCCACTTGCAATTTGACCTTTGGAAGCCGGAACAGTTTTTTCTATAGATAGCTCTGGCGGTCATTATGTCCAGCGAAGCAGAACGTTCCCTCGATATGCACAACGAGAGTGGGAACTGATCACTCCTATAATACCGCCAGAAGTTTGACTTGTGAAAGACTGACAAGATTTTGTTCCATATCTACCTCTTGTGGTCATATTATGCAGCAAAGCTGAACCTGCCAGAGATATGCACAACTTCTTTATTTTCACTGTGAACTGTGAAAGCCGGACAAGGTTTTTTATATTGATAGCTTCGGTGGCCATTTTGATGCTGCGAAGCGGATCATGCCGGCGAAATCCACAAGTAGGTATGGTACCTTTAAGTTTTATTGAAATCCCACAAACAGTTTGTCCTGTGAAAGCCGGACAAGATTCTATCCATAACCCTTGTGGTTATTTTGACAAGCCACGCAGAACGTGTCGGCAATATGCACAACTAGGATTGGTAGTGATCAGTGCTGTAAAGTTTGGTTGCAATCCCTTAAAGAATTTGACCTGTGTAGCCTTGACAAGTTCAATGCCGACAGACGTACGGACAGACAGGCGGACAGACAGAAGGCAAGGGCAAAAATAATATGCAATAATACGTGTATAAAAGCAATAGAATAATAAACGTAGTTTTACCTGTTTCCACACTTTCTCTTGTAACGTGAAATGTCCTTATGTAGGACTCGAAACTGAGGTAACAAATAAATACAATCCAAAACTCCTCTATAATCTGAGTTATTTCATAAAAGTCCTTACCGCACAATACTTTTACCCTCCTTTAGGACTTATTTTTAAATCAGTTTTATAAATACTTCTGTTTACTGACACTGTCTCCCGGATCGAATGATGATTATCTTAACCATAGACATGTTTAAATAATTTTTTACACTACCATGCCCTTATCTGTACAACGTTTTTAATGTCGACCAATAGAAATGTTGTTTCGTTAAATAAACTTTATATCTCTCACAGCATACAGCTCACAGTTTGAACTTGTTCTACTTTCGTTTAAATTCTTATGATTTTATAGATTCACAAGAAATAATGAAATAGAGCGTGTTTTTGGCATATGTTTGTTATTCATATATGATAAAATTATATATTTTTTCATATATCAACTCAACTTTATAAGTTTGCTTGAAATCCTACACACTCTCAGTGATATAAAAAACTGGCAGTTTTTTTTTTTCAAGAAGGACCTTTTTTACTTGAAGTAAAGAACGCAAATGCCCTTACATAAGTTACATGTAAGTTATTTTATTCAAATAATTATTAGGAGTTTTACAGACGTCAATAGATTTCTATAATGTAAAACATACCGTCAATTTTTTGAACATTTGATAAATTCTATAAAATGCGTGATATAAACATTTATTATGTTTAGATCCTTTATTTGTCGCGTTTAATATTGTGTGGTGTGTCAATTTGTTATAATAAATTTGTATACACTACCTCTAAATAAATCGTGATCCCATATTTTTCTCGTTTGCATTCATCGTATTCTTTCATCGCAACATAAAACACTTAATGTCATTCCATAATTTCTGACAATATACTTCTGTTCGGGCCTTAATATCTGTTCCAATTTGATTCAATTTAATTATGTAGTACTACTTTTAATCACATCTATCAAACCGATGTGCGATTTAAATATTTTAATTGAATGAGAGTGAATAGTCAAAAGTAAAACATGTTCATTATACGAATGTAATGCTGTGTTTTTAGACTGTGGAACAAAAATCAAATATGCTATTAAATAAAATATACTAAAGCAAGGACATTGCCTGACTGAACAACTGACTTGTAAGATCCGCCGTTTGTTTTTGTACAGCAATAGAGGTACTTATCATGTAGAACTTTGAAGTTATGCCCGGACTACAAACCAGCTGACTGATTCCAAAAACAATAATCCGACAAAGAGGATAAGGACGACAAGGAAGAGAAATAGCGTGCATTATTATTTTTATTACTATTATTATTGTTGTTATTATAATTATTATTATTATTATTATTATTAATTACATTTGTCATTCATTTTATTTCTAAAGTATCCCCAGAAAGCCCATGAAATGATATTTTGTTAGGAAATGATCTTTCATTTGATATAAATTTACTTATATATATCAAGGTCTCCTTGTTAAATTTCAGTTCTATTGAGAAACAGGTCAAGGTTCGGCTATCTGTCCGTCCGTTACAAATGACACATTTAACTGTAAGGAACAAAACGAACTGCAAACAGTATTCACAACTTTACGAAAATTGTACTTCATTCGTGAGAGCAGCGCCACCTTGTGTTAATTATGCCTTCTTGAGATTCCTTCAGGTCAGACTTTCGAAATGCGACATAGCCAGCGATTGGCTGAAAAAAGTGCAAGAAAAAATCGTAAGATTCAAAGGTGATTTGATGAACAATGGGACGTTTAATGTATTAAAACTAATTCAGAAAATAAAACTTTTTTTTCTAAAGAAATGACATGTTTCATAAGTCTCTATGACAATTTGTGACTTGGATATTTGCATTAATAAATGTGTATATCAGTCCTGTGATCAGCAGAACATGTCAATGAAAGGGGAGGGATATCTTCTTTGAAGTCATTTTGCAAAACATTTGGTTGGCTACTCCTATAAAACAATATCAGTTTTATGTGTCAGGCATTTCATTTTTCTAGACAAATTACCTCAAATATGAAGTATGATAAGGGAAAATTTCTCACGATGTAAGTCTAAGGGAAAATAAATACAAGTGTATGACTTTCATGTTTGGTGTTTCGCCCAATCGATAACATGCTTCGTAATGAATTCCATTTAGACGTACATTTGTTTTGCGGTATAGATCATTCTAAATTTAAAAATGTGTCGTGTATTTTTTAAACATTTGATAAATAAGCCTACGTGTATTGACATGGTCGGTACAAACCAACAGACACTGCATACTTATTAATACAAGTTAAATCACAAAAGACAACTTTTATAATGGCCATGTTTATGCAAAACTCCATTTTCGGAACTTACGGCTTAACCTTCCGTCTCAGTCATTACTAATGATAACAAGTTCTTCCACGAAATTCATGTTTAGCTTTAATCTTCTAATGGTCACATATACTTCAGATGATAACATTATTTTTCAAACAGTATGTAACACTATTCACTGAAAGATTTGTGACGTGATATAAACATAGGTACACACGGTGATCCGTGATTTGTTAATTTGTCTGTACCGGCGATGCACGATAGTACGATGGTGAAATTGCGATGATGCCATTTTACGATGTTGAAAACTCGATGTTACATCGCGTTCTTTCCATCTTGCCATTGCCATTTCAACATCGTTTTCACAATTGTGTCATCGCGCTTCAAACGATCCTACCAACGGGCTTTCATTTGTAATATCGCGCTTTTACCGTAGTTCCATCGCATTTTCACAATCGTACTGTCGCGTTTTAACCATCTGACCATCGCGTTTTTACCATCGTACCATCGCGACATTGACATTTAACCATCGAACCATCGTGTTTTCACCATCGTACCATCGAGTTTTTATCAGTGTGTCATCGTATCATCAGGTTTTCACAATTGTGCATCGCGGGAAAGGATGAAAAAAAATTGCGATTGTCCAAACGGATCACCGTAGCACTCTCATACAATGTTGTAAAGTCAGTCAAATTCCGTGTGCCCACTTTGCTATCAACTACACGAATTTTATTGGAAAGCTGTCTACTTATGTCAGCAGTCTGATTTTGGTTAAATTTTGAGACAACCTCGTTATCAAAAGCTCCCTTCATTTTATAAACAAGGCAGTTACACAGGAGCGCCAATAATGTAAATATTTTGCTGTCATGACTTGGGTCGCCCTGTCAAATAAATTTTTTCATCATGACTACACGGTAGAGAGAAAATATGATTTGATATAAACCCTCACACAACATGTATATAATAACTGATTTACATATGCCCGTATATGCAATACAGGTCAAATGTACATTTGTAACAATTGCTACAATGAAATGTTGGAACTTGAAACAGGTATGTTTAGTATCCTATCCGGTAATTAACTTAGGTCAGTGTTTAAGTTACACGCATAGTTTATCCGTAGAATTAAAGCCTCGAGTATACGTAACGATTTTATACAGGCAGCCATTTGCTAAAAAGGGTATCGCTTAAACCTGTGGAAAGTGTTAAAATATGTAACCCCACAAAAAACACACAAACCAGCATTATTTTCGAAAACGTCTTAAAAAGGCTGAATTAAACAGGGAGATACTTCTCGTTAGGTATGACCGAAGCTGGTGTAAGCGTCCTACTGACATCGCAAGAAAATGTTATTTGCAACTGATTACGCCTTGTAGGAACGATACAAACAGTTCTGTACCACCAGAGCCGGCTTCAACCAAGGCGTTAACGCCTTACGTCAATCGCGAGGGTACAACGCCAGTTCGTTTATCTCTGTGAACGACAGCTTAGAACTTATTTTTTAAGACGAGAAACATTGCTTGTCTTAAGGGAATTGTCCCTGAATTAAATGTAAACACATTCTTGAGCAAGGCATACATCGACTCATAGACTGAGAACAATATAGATGTGGTCTACAATGACACCGAATAAAACGCGTGTAAACACGTATTTGGTGAGATGCAGCCTTAGTTAAATCGCCAAATTAACATGCCGTGGACACAAGCAGACCTGTCATACACGCTTGAAGTGGTTTTGCCGGGCATTTTTTCAACCCATTTGACTTAACAATGAGGTATCCTTACCAAACGTGCATCGATCCAAACGATGAACATACACGGTGTTGATGTGATTAACTTGGTTTAAAGTAATTTTCGTTTAAAGGTAGCCATCAAGTTTAAAGTAAGTTTCGTTTTAAGGTAGCCATTAAAAGTCACTTTTTAAGTAGCATGTAAGTGTTTTTCTTAATTTTTTTGCAATATTTTTTTAATTGAATTATTTATCGGCTCAGGTTTACTGTTTCATTTTTTGTGATTCGTTTTAATTTTTTATTAAGACTTTAAAAACTTTCTCTTTTTTTGAATAGTGTAATCCATGGCATGTTCTTTCCTTACATACTCATAACGGTATGATCATATTTTAGTTACTCTTTAAACACCATGGTCCCTGTGATAATAAATCGCAATAATCCTTTAAACTGTGATGATTTTTTAATGTAATCTTTTCTTAATATGCACTTGATTATTTCTTAATGTGATACTGACTTTTTAATGAATTACATTACATTTCATTTTAAATTGTGAAAACTTTAAATGATATCCTTCATTAATGTGATTTTTTAAAGTGATATTTTCTTTTCTTTTATGAAATACCTCTCTTTATCATGCCACCAAATGCTAAGGGCCACAATGGAAATAAAAGCTTGCTCTTTTTTGTGTTATCCTTGGTTTTGGGAACATGTCATTGTTTACATAATATCGTGTTTATTTATCTATCTATTTATTTATTTATTTATTTATTTGTAATTGTTTTAATCTAAATTGTGTTTATGTAACATGTTTACCTTTTGCCGAAATCTATCTATCTACCTACCTACCTACCTACCTACCTATCTACCTACCCACCCACCTACACACCCTATCTATCTAAAGAGCCTCTGTAAAGAATTTGCCCTATCCAAGTTAATGCTGATGCAATTGCTATACCAGGTAATCTTGTGTTATCTAAAGGTCAGATTATACCCTGTTAAAAGTATTAAATCCTTATGGATTATCTAAGGAGAAATTTTATGTCTCAATCGTATTTGTTTAATCGGGTATTAGATTGACATGTTGAGTCTAAACATCTCAAATATTGATAGTAAGAAATAAACATGGCAAACTTCTTCTACATCGCCGAGACCTTCAGTATCAAAGAGCAACAAAACAGTGTTTGACTTCTGTCGATGTACTTTACAAAATGCCCAAATCTCTTTAGTTGTTGATTCAATTCATCAACCAATGCAAAACCTATTTTTGTTAAAAAAATATCATAAACAGAATGTAAATATGCTAATTTTTCAAAGATTTTTTTCTTAAAATGCACCCCATACATCTATAAATATAACTTGACTATTGATTTGATATGGATTTCTTTCCGACTCGATTATAGGCAGTATTTTTTAAATGTAAAACGTTATAACAAATCAACAGTAGTTTGTTAACGGTGACCCTTTGTATTGTACAAAGTCATAGAAATATTAATTTGAATCATTTTGGTCACCAGGATTTAGTACAATACTTTGTTGATTGCATTTGCGTCCTTGATCAAATCTTAATGATATACATGTAGTACGAAAATAAACTCCTCCTTTAGAGTTACAAATAGAAAAAAAACATTACTTGGACTTATTAGGATCTTCTTTTTTCTTTTTTTTTCTTCTTTTTTAAACTAATTAGGATTTTCAAAGTCAATTATAGAGACATTAAAGCTTTATTAGGCTTTTTAAACTCCCAATTAGGGGTTAAGCATAATTACGAAATGATAACCACTTATAAGAAGTTTAATTAGGAGAAGAAAATTCTATTAAAGGACTTTATAAGCTCCTTATATGAAGAAAATCTAATTAGGTCTCTAAATTAGAAGTTATCAACTCCTAAATTGAAGGAATTATATAACCTTATTATGAATTATTTTTCCTAGTAAGATCTTTTAAACTCTTTATTAAAAGTAACAAAGTCCAAATAAGGCTTTTATTACTCCTAATTACGAGTTCAAAGTCCACATTAGGATATTAATAAGGGTCCTTTGATGTTCTTAAAATGCTTCTTTTGCCTGTATTTGATAATAGATAATGCATATGCGTTTCAAGAATAGTCATCTTGCAGATACATATTTTTCTATAAACTAAATAGATGTCAAAAATCTTCAATAAAGTTTTCATATTTACGTTTGTGTATTAAAAATTAGTTTCTAAAACTCCCTTCTCTAAAGAGAATAATACTGTGTCATGTTCTTGTATGGATTGTTTTTTGTTTTTTTGTTTGTTGTTGTTGTTTTTATGGTTACGTTTTATTTTTCAACGTTATGAACCATTGTTGTCTTTTGTTCAGATATACATGTATCTGACACAAGAATTTAGTATAAATATGTAAGCAAATACTTCAAGAAACAAAACAAACGACTTATACAGTTATAATATCAGCATTAGTATTGTTTGTATTTATTTAAGATAAGTTTTAACACTTTAGAATTCTTAACTATAAAATAGCACACTTTCATCCCCTTTCTAAGTACTTTAAAATTAATTCAATCGGCTATGGATATTCTAAACGATTTCTTTGTACATGTTGTATATTTAAATGATTCATTTCTAAGTATTTTGTCTGATTTCATTCTGCTTTTTATTCAAATGTTAACCGTAAAGTACTTATAGATAAAGAAAAAATGTTAACCACTTACCGGCTTTTCAAGCAGAAATTTCTTTTATCTTTGTCAATACTTCGTCGTCAAGTGTATTGCTTGTCTAAGATGTTTAATGTCAACAAAATTATTAACAACTGATAATTGGTTAATATATATTCCATGATTGAATTCAAGATTTGCCAGTTTGTTGCAACCATCAAGTATCATCTTGATATTTGTCCACAATATCCTTCGTTTAGGACTTCTATATCTTACATTGTCAGATATGTATAATTATAACATGTTTTTGTTTTAAAAGAGGCAATGTTGTCTTTGCGTTTCATACAAAAAGTGTATACTTATAGCTTAAAACATGCACAAATAAGAAAGTGTACGACAAACAGTACAATACAAATGAGAAAAAATAAATAATGGTTAAGATGTAATTAAAGTTGAGTTTGCAATGATTATCTTGTATTTGGGCGTTATTGGTTAGCAGATATTTAACTGATTTATATTACCTTTTATAAATGTTAATACCAGGGAAAAAGAGGATACAATAGAAAAAGAGAAATTAATTGACTATACAAATTCATTTATATGATTCTCCCACTTATACACAACTTCACACCTGAAGGAAACGAAATGCGTTAATCACTTTACAAATGCATACTTTATTATCATTACATAGATAAAAACGGCATTCCTAAAGAACGTCCAAAACGTCAAAATTGAAAATGTTGCAGACTCGGTTTGATTGAGCCTGTTCATGAAGAAAAGAAGTAAACTTATTAAAACTGTTACAGTAGATTTTAATAGGTTAAGCTATTGATTTGTATTATACTCAGATTTACAACACACAGCGATAGTTTAATAGTTTAAGCTATTGCTTTGTATTCTACTTAGATTTACAACATACAACGATATAAGATTGTAATTACATATTAAAATGAACAAAATAAGTAATTTCAAATTCATTTGTGTGAATGTTGCTGATCAAACTCATTGTGTATCAACGCTGCCATAAACAAATTGACGTCGCACAGTCGCAAGACAAGCAGTGAATCGAGTTTTATATACGCCTTAGGTTATAATCTACACAGGACATGTATATTGGCTTGTTTATTCGACTCATTGGAGTTAACTTATGGACACAATAGAAAGGTATATCGGTTATTCTTTAAAGCGTTATGATAATTTAAAGCGCATCGGGATTTCTTGTACTGAGAGTCAAGCGCATTGGCACTGATGCTCTAGAAGCGTCTTGGGCAATATACTAACTAAACATTGTGACAGAAAGTAGAAAAAAATAATAAGAATAATTATACCTTTCTGAATATATTACCTTTACAAATAACATTTGAGAGAAGCAGAGCTGCAATTATATCATACAAAATCAGACAGTTAAAATATAGATATATTCTTTTTCACATTTGGTTTTTATAATAGATAATAAAGAATAAATTATTAGACACAATGTATTCTATAAAATGCTATGGAAAAAAATGGGGTTACAACCACATTATTGTACATACCTGAAATACAACATGTTCAATCGGAACAAAATATCATCTGAGTGTATTGTTTAGTTTAAAAAACCTTGGACTATATAAAAGTTATATTTATATCATTTGAATA
This sequence comes from Ruditapes philippinarum, assembly GCF_026571515.1. Lineage (NCBI taxonomy): Eukaryota > Metazoa > Mollusca > Bivalvia > Venerida > Veneridae > Ruditapes > Ruditapes philippinarum. The sequence goes on from NW_026852809.1 coordinate 10,118, forward strand.
TGTTTCTGTATATTTTGTATTATATATTTTGTATTCTCAATTAAGTCAGGTAATGTATTTAAATGTCTTCTTGGGCTTAAATAAAGTATAACATTTTCCTTGGTTTATACAAAATTTATTTTAGTTTGATTGTGTAGAAAGCTTTTAAATTAATATTATCGACACACTTTCGAATCCATTCCTAGAACCAACCAGTACTACGCAAAAAGTGTAAAGTTGCTTGCTTAAGGAAACAACGACTTGCCCCTGACTGGGTTTGAACTAATTCGGCTAGAGATCATTAGATTACCAGTCCAACGCGTTCACCAATCGGCCATGTCGCAACTCAATGATACGTCATCCCACACACTTTCCTTTCCAAAGCATTTAGACATTCATTGGTATAAAACAATCCTTGTATTAAACAACTCTTGAAATAAAAGGATATCGTAACGTGTCGTGAATAAACCAGCTGGATTAACATTGTTGATGGTACAATAACAGATTGTCCTGTTGCTTTTAGACGTCATACTTTTGAGACTGGTATGGATATATTTGAAACTGGGAGGGATGTATTACTATATCATGGCATAACATCACACTTTTGCAAGAAATTAAACACTTGCTAATAATGTTATGTTACAATAAGCAGTTCGTATACGATCATACTATAATTTTGTTTTCTGAATTTATCTTATATTATAAACACAACTGACCGGGTCATCCGATATATCTTATCAATTTAGAACAGTAATTGTTTTAGTATTGCAACTGACCGCGGGAATTTATACCTCAAGTGGTGTCATATTTATCATTAATCATTTCAAACAGGATTCAAATTTAATCTATGAAAGAGAAACTGATAACATAGGTTCGTGTGCGTCGGCCCAATATAAACCAGCAGGAGCCGTAGATTAGAGATTACCTTCTCAAGTGCCCTGATGTCAAAAGATTATAGAAACTGGACCCTGCTTTGACAAGTTAATCTGGGATATTTTTAAAACGAAACTTTTATTAAAATATAGAAACCGCTGAACTTGCCACAAAAACACTGGGGAAACAAAATTCACCCCATGACTCATTTAGATGAACAAGTCTCACTAGAGAGAAGTAACCAAACTTCAATATCTTAATGCAAGGTAACGATTTTACTAACAAAAAAATCCATGGTAAAAAAATAAAATTACTGTTTTGAAAAGAAAAAGAGATTTTTTTTTTTAATTTCAGTATTAAAAGAATATAGTTATTATTTAAAATCTTAACAATGAGAAATTTCGAAAACTCAAACAAGGATTATTTTATCTGTCAGGGCAGTTGAAAAGAATACATGTACATTGAATACGCAATCTGGACTGCGCCGCAGATCAAGTGTTACAAATTAAAGAAAATTTTGATGAATTACCAACAGACAATAAAGACCATTTATTGCAACATCTGATGCATAGTTTACAATACAACACAGACTATTATACGTCATTCCGCTCTAAACTAACGAGAGAGAATGAAAAGTCAATAAAATTTGTTGAATACTTGGTTTTATGTATTTGTTTAAAAGTATCAGAAAAGCATCCCTATTGTTAAGTCTATTTCTTAAGTGTAATCAACTCAATTTTGGAGAATAAATGCATTTTATGTGTAAAATGTGAGGCATATTATAGTATCTAAAGTTCGTTCTGGCGACTACTCAACATAAAATAATCATTTTACATTTTTATTACATTTTTTAACAATCTTGAGTGGTTTCTTATATAAAGGAAATTGTTAAACCAAAATCGTATACCATATTAGATTTTACATGTTGAGTGAGTTAAACGGTAATGATAAGCATTCCAGAAATCTTGTTGAATGTTGAAAATATGTTTTGTTTAAAAATACATTAAACTGGGTGGTGAAGAAGCAATGCCTGATATTTACATACGGGACTTTGTCTCCCTTTTGTCACACATACTTATCGGAATACTTAAATGTATTTTGGAAAGTGTTGTTCTTAATCCTCTTGCATAGGCACAATAACAACAATATCCATGCATATGCGTCAAATATTGCACGTTTCATTTACGAGTAGGCTGTTCTTCTTCAATGAGTACACTTTGTACTTTGATTATATATCTTCTCAGAAGCACCTTATTGAATGCTTTTAAAAAACTGTTTATGGACTTTTACTTAGCCTTAAATGTTGTATAACTTTGCTTTAGTCGAGCTTCATCAAGCAGGTAAATAGTAGAAATCACGGACCATAGAAGTGTTTGTATATTTAAATATTGTTGATAATGTAATGATTTGTTGAAAAAATTGGCCCCGCCCTCGTAGGTCATTGATTTTCATTATATACATATAGTGAAAACTTAAAAAATATTCTGGTCTGAAAGTAAATGGCCTAGAGATTTGATATTTGGTCTATGGTATCATCTATAGGTCCAAAACCAAACTTATTCAAATTTTGTGCCTAGAATTAAAATCGGCCCCGCCCTGAGGGTCATTGATTTTCCCTATATGTATATAGTAAAAACTTAAAAAATCTCTTTTAAAGAACCCAAAGAGCTAGAGCTAAGATTTTTAGCAGGAAACATCTTCTAATTGGTGTCTACCAAGTTTGTTTAAATAAAAGCCTTGGGGTCAAAATTGGCCCCGCCACAGGGGGTCATTGATTTTCCCTTTATGCATATAGTAAAAACTTTAAAAAAAAATTCTTTTAAAGAATGCAAAGAGCTAGAGCTAAGATATTTAGCATGAAACATGTTCAAATGGATGTCTACAAAGTTCGTTCAAATAAGAGGTATGGGGTCAAAATTGGCCCCGCCCCGGGGGTCATTCATTTCCCTTATATGTTTATAACAAAAACTTAAAAGATCTTTTTTGAAAAAAAAATAGCTAGAGTTGAGATACTAAGCATGAAACATCTTCTAGTGAGTGTCTTCCAAGTTTGTTCAAATTAAAGCCCTGGGATAAAAATTGGCCCCGCCCGGGGGTCATTCATTTTCCTTATACATGTATGACAAAAACTTACAAAATCGTCTTTGAAAAAACTCAAATAGCTAGAGTTTAGATATTAAGCACGAAGCATTTTCTAGTGAGTGTCTACAAAGTTTGTTCAAATAAAAGCCCTGGGGTCAAAATTGGCCCCGTCCCAGGGGACATTGATTTTCCTTATATGTGTATAGCAAAAACTTAAAAATCTTCTTCGAAAAAACCTGAATAGCTAGGGTGGAGATATTAAGCATGAAATAGTGTCTAGTAAGTGTCTTCAAAGATTGTTAAAATAAAAGCCCTGGGATCAAAACTGGCCCTGCCCCAGGTGTGTCATTGTTTTCAACTATATGTGTAAAGAAAAAAACTTCTTTTAAAAAACCCGACAAGCTAGACCTTAGATGTTTAGCATAAAACATCTTCTAATAGGTGTCAACCAAGTTTGTTCAAATAAAAGCCCTGGGGTTTAAACTGGCCCCGCTCCGGGGGCCTATATACAGGTGAGCGACTTTGGGCCATCATGGCCCTCTTGTTTTGGTTTTGTGTTCATAGAGACATACGAGACAAGTTTTGTTTGTCTTAAAACATCATTCGCTTTGTCATGATGCAACCAACAAATAAACCTACCTACCTCATCATTATTTCTTGATTTTATTACATTGTAGGTCTGTATATTTAGAATTGTTTTGCTTCCAATTGAAATTGCACACGAAAATAAATGTATTTTAACCGCCTCAAAATGTTACTTTGTTTATAGATGAAAATTTATATAAGACTGACTAATTGATAGAAAAAAAATATCCCATTCACAAAAGGAAACATTGTGAAAGTTAAAGTTTTCTTGTGCCGTTTTCATTTATAGGACTGTTTATTATCAATATTAGATATATCATGTTGAAACTTTGATCTTGTTGCATCCACTTAACGACTTAATTGTATGTGTAGGCTTGCCAGGCTCTAAACATATGGCACAACTTTATCAGGTGATACAACATGGTACATCTTGGCACTGCAATATTTGACGACACACTAATAAATCAAACTGAAACATTTTGTTTTACTTTTTGTGCGGATAACTCATTCATTATCAGTTATTAAGAAAGCAATTATTTTTATATTGACACACAATTGACTAAGGTTATCATGCTTCCACAAAAGCTAGCACTAGACATTTAATCCAATTGAATATAAATATATGTAATTAAAAGTGACATTATGGTCTAGGTGAGTATTTCAAACGTAAGACTGATGCAGAGATGATTGACCATCAGTTGTTATTTGAATTTATAGGCTGAAAATATGCCTCCTTTCGAAATAAAGACTGCCCGGCTCGCTCTTTGTACAAATAAAACGTCATGATACATTCGGAGATAAACATTTAGAAACTTTCATGAGAAGTATATCGTTCATGCAAAGTAAATTATAAAATTATAAGGAATTATGGCAAAATGAAACTTACTTTTATTCGCACTATTTACTCACTATACTCCTCACTTTATACCCTTAGATTGGCATCCTGTCAGTTTAGGAGCTATTCGTATTCCACAAATACAACCACTTCTAGAAATGTACGAACTAATAAATTATGAACATTTTTTTATAAAGGTGTTTCTTTGAAAATAGGATTATGACATGTTTTCGCTATAATTAATTACGCTTAATATAAATGTTGCTATCGGATCGGATAAGGGTTTGGCACAATTCGAATGTTTAAAGCGCGACAGAATCTATTAGCTCTTTATATAATGTTGTATGGTGTCAAAAAAGGAGAATTTCCAAATCTGAAACATATTATTTAAATCAAGTGATTTTTGAAAAGGGTTTCTGAAAACCTACTAAATGCATATTTAGTAAAATGCAGTAAATAAACGTATTCGTTCGTATATTAAATAGTTACGAAATGTTATGAACTTTGTATTATTACAATGCATAGCTATGTTCCTTTTACGTGAGGCAGCCATTCGGATATCTAACGGAACCACGGCGGTCTTTCTCAGGTAACCGTTCGTGCCTGAAACATGGAGTGGTTCCGCAGTTTTTCCTCTACTAGTTGGAAGCTGAAAAATCGTCTTTAACATGTTGGTACGACAATAAATTCAACAAACCAACCAACGCATCGTTTAATTGGAAGTCATTTTATAGGTTTGCTATTGCAGGACTTAGTACAAAAACGATTATTTATACAAGCCATGCTAATTTTGTTTCCGACACTTCAATGGCTCCCCAATTAAACAAAATATACTTTTTTGACGTTTTCTAGTCATGTATCAATTTTGTGGGATATGCACTTCTCAGTCCTCTTTATAACTAATTTATTCTTTATCAATTACTTATTATGACAAATGCAGTAATAAAACAAGACAAAACATTAAAATTATTTTAAAGTCCAAATGAATTTCTGAATCTGGGATAAGAGAAAAATAAACATTAATTACAAAGTTGGAGATCTACTGTTAGGGGAGAATTTCGCCTCGCCCGAGAATTGAAAAAGCGACACATGTATTACCGTTCATGAAACTCTTTCTAATGAACCAAGCGGATAGCTATTGTTTTTTGCAATGTTCAAATATATTTAATGTTTTTTTCTATAAATTTCAGGTACATTATAATAACACTTTCAAGTCATTTCAATGGTTCTTTGATTTGCTCTGAATTTGGCGAGACCAGCAGTAATTCTTTTTATTCATTTTCACCATTATCAAATAACTGTTTTGAATCAAAACAATCCACATTTATTTACAAGGCTTGGTATAAACAAGTATAGGCGGTGGACAAATTCATAAAACAACATGTATGCAAATACTGAAAAGTTTCATACGATTACTTAATCACTAAATAAATACAAGAAAGAAAGGTAAATGAACTATCAAAATTATTGATTTGAATTGTTGAAAAAAAATGACAAGCTATGCAAACAATGCTGACGAGTTTTTCTTTAAAAAATATAGCTGTAATGAAAAGAAAGACTGTGCAAAATTCATTTTGTCCTTATAAGGCATACATTAAGTAATTATGTACTTTGAACTATTTAAAGATACAGTTGATGTAATAATCAAGACTTGACTTGTTTACAAAGTTTTCATAAGATTGATAAAAGGAAATGCTTTCATTCATTTTGAGTGGTTCGAAGAGTAAGTAAATAAAAATGTGTCAACTAGTATCGTATTACACTTTCAATTAGGTTTAGAAAATTCGGATTGATGCTAATAAAAGAAACACAATAAATAACTTAGTTTAGCTGTTTACTGATGTCCAATAAAAAAAATGCCAAGTATACTATCCAGCATTGGTAATATGCAAGATGTCTATATTTGTATATTTTACGAACTGATTTTATTGTACAGGCCTTTCTGGTTTAACTACCTTGTACAAGGTCGAACATTCGGTAAATTTAGCATATTTCCCTAAACAATCGACCATATATACATGAAAGTAGTAATGTTTTCTGAATGTTTGTTTGTTTGTTTCATTTTACGCCTTTTGTCAACAGTATTTTAGTCATATAGGCGGATAGTTTCCTAACCATCGTTCCTGGAAAGTTACACCAGTACTAGGCTACCTTCCTCCGAGCTAAACTACTAAAGCATCTCCAGGGGATCGAACCCACGCCAGAGAGGTAACTGGATAAGAACGCATCGACTTTAACCCCTCGACCAAGAAGCGGTATGTTTTCTGAAAGGTTTTGTACTGTTATATTTTTCATTTTTTAATATACGGGGGAGAATCACGCCGTTTGTTACCTAAACAAACAAGATGGCGGATACAGCCGAAAAGTAAGTTTTTCCCTTTTTTTTCTCTGAAATTCGTGATGTTCTTGTGTAACGGTATACACTGAACGAAAGTTCTAACCGGTCACCCTGAGTTGACGCTTATATATGAAAAAGAATAATACCAATAGATCCGACTTTTATTTTATTTCAAAGAGAATGAACACATTGAGAACAATAAAATTATAAAAAAAAATTTATTTAAATAATACTTTATCGATATTTTTAAAAAAATATTTTTATGAATAGCCAATCACCTGTCTGATAGAGGCTCCAGCAGTCAACATTCCAACTGCTACGGGACGATCCTGCATCGACATTCGTGCCATATTTTATGTTTTCTCACTTATAAAGTTAACAAGGATTTATGCAATGTAAAATTTAATACTCACCACGCTCTGCACGAACATTTCGTGCCAGAATGTGTAAACCGCGCCCTGTTTCCAGCTTGAGTGCATCGAACCGTATTAAATTATTTTTCATTCCACAAATCGGTAGAAAATGACACAAAAATCACCTCTGCAAAATTTTATAAGGATCTATTGACCCGTTATAAAATAATCAAAATTTAAAAAGTGATCGATTAGAACTTTTGTTTTGTGTATATAATAACCTTCTCCACAATTTTCTGGGCACACATGATTTTATTTCATGATGTTTCGTCCCGTACTTCTTTTGAAATGCGCGTCACAAGAATCGAAGCGAGAGAATATTCCACCCGTTTGATCGTGATACTGCTGTAAATATTAATATCGGGACACGTATGGAGCACAAAATATCAATGCTAACGTACGGCGCTTTTTTCTCCTTGGTAGATTTCCATTTGTTCAGTCAGCTGATAATGAATTATTTGTACGTAGGAAATGATAGATATCTGAAAAAAATGTTTGTCAGTTCAGAAATAAATAATTGAACAATGCTGTCCCATGAATATGACTATCTTTCTAGATGTTGGCATAATAGATATTCGTTGCTAATATGCATATACCAACATTTATCTACCAATTGAAACACACAAGTATAGTTTCAGAATATTTTTGTATAAAATGCAAAATGAAAAGAAAAGCCTCCACTTTTAGTAAATATTTGTGTATTGCTGTCTTCATATTATATTAAAAGTGATTGCGGGTAGCTTACATCCAGATGAAATAAGTCAGCGTTTATTCAATCTGGTCGCTCATTGAAAGAAAAAAAAATCATAACAGAGAATAATAATTAACAATCAAGCACCCTCATACCGATCGGGATGATCGGCTTTTATTATTGGCAACTATAAAAGGCTCGAGAAGTTGCTGTCGCCCTTTCACAAAATCTCATTTCATTCCAATAGGCGCCGCGCTTCGGCGCGGACGCCAATGAATGGGTGTAGGTTCTATATTGAGTTTTGTTGAATGAGTTAAAAATAATGTTATGCGAAAAAGTTCAATTAATTTAGTAAATAAGAAATTTCCTATTTATTTGAGGGGCGGTTAATATTGAAACGATACCATTTAGCGTGACGTTGAGGCACTTTGACGCCAGATACGTATTTGCACGTTCTAGCCATACATATTTTTATTTTAAATGAAAGGAACGGACGTCATAATTTAATCAAAACAGTTACATGCAATTCATGAATTTGCCTATCATATTCTGGCGTTTTTCCAGAAATGCCTCAATTTCTTGAAAAAAAAAAAGTATTGTAGGTATCAGCAATAAAAGAGTGACATGAAATTTGCTTATAAAATTTCTAGTGGTAAACATTTTACCGACTATGAAATATAAAGTTTCAAATCGGATTTGGATTTCGATGTTTTTATCCTTGCCGGAAAACGTCATTATCTTTATGAAAGAACTGTTATAAAAATTACTACGCTACTATGAAAATAGTATTTTCGAAGCATAAGTGTTCATCCGTGCTGTTCTACAGAAATAAGATAAGAAACTTAGACGTTTTCCTACCGCTCCCGTCGAAGTTTCTAATTTCTGTAGAACAGCACGGATGAACACTAACATATACTTAGTAATAAAAATATATTAATTGACATTTTGTTTTGGTTTTTACTTTAACATGTGTAGTTTCTTTTTCGCCATGACGTGGATTTAAATCTAAACTGCATGTATATCCTTTATCCATAAATAAAAATTTTAAATAGGTTGCTCTTTTGACGTCATTTTTACTTAATTAATAAATATTCAAAAGCGGCCCACGAAAGCACATGTGCAAATTTATGCAAATGACTAATTTTTACACAGGCGGTTCTATGAAACACTATGACAAACAGAATATAGATAAATACAGAATCCCTAAAGAAAGCCCAACACGACAAAATTGCAAATGTTGCAGGCTCGGTTTGATTGAGCCTGTTCATGGACGGTACTGGAAAGTGCAAGTTACCGTCCACGCCCCCTAGCACCGGCTTAAGCAGAATTCAACATTTAAACATGAAATAGTAAAATTTTAAATTTAGAAACATCCGCAGATGTGTTCATATGGCGGTTATCATGGAACCTTCAATGTGACACAGTAGTGCCATTCCATGAAAAGCGGCGTATGGTCCCCAATTAAAAAAATACGTGTGCCCTAAACGAGAAAACAATGGGCGGAACTAAATAAAATGGAATTTTGAAAGGGGATCAGAGGTTATGAAGCCTGCGTATCACAGATAAGACGTCAAAAGACAAATTTAAAAAACAGGCAACATATCCTAAGGGTGATTCAACATTATTCAAGTAGGAATATTGGAACCACCCAACTAGAAAATGCCGAAAAATTGAAACTAAAAATACCACAAGCACAACAATAATGTCGTGCTGAACGATCTTCAAGGATCGAAAATATAACATCATTGATTAAATGTACGGGGAGACTTTTTACAGCCGCCACACGGCACAAATAACACGGATGTGATCATAATATAGATAAATACAGAATCCCTTAAGAAAGCCCAACACGACAAAATTGCAAATGTTGCAGGCTCGGTTTGATTGAGCCTGTTCATGGACGGTACTGGAAAGTGCAAGTTACCGTCCACGCCCCCTAGCACCGGCTTAAGCAGAATTCAACATTTAAACATGAAATAGTAAAATTTTGAATTTAGAAACATCCGCAGATGTGTTCATACGGCGGTTATCATGGAACCTTCAATGTGACACAGTAGTGCCATTCCATGAAAAGCGGCGTATGGTCCCCAATTAAAAAAATACGTGTGCCCTAAACGAGAAAACAATGGGCGGAACTAGAAGTCAACTATGAACGGAATTTGATTAAGTATCGACTTTTGTTCTTCTATGAAAATTAACACACATAATGTTGGAGAAATACAGCGTTTCCATTGGATGACAAATAAAGTTGGCCACTAATTTATAGTATCCTTCTATTTTTCATAGTGCTTCATTGAACCGCGTTCGTAAAAATAGGTATACGGACGTCATAAAGTAAATATTTATGAGGCCAAATAAAGCTTGACACTAAATATGCAAATATTCATCCGAAACTGTACTACTGAAATTAGAAACATTCTCCGATCGCTATCGCTCCCGTCGAAGTTTCTAATTTTCTGTAGAACAGCACGGATGGATACTGACATATACATAGATATTTCAAACTTGGGATCAAGTTTAACTTTTGACGACAATTTACAAACCACAAAAAGTGGGATAGCTGCTCTATTTCGAGTATGATATGCAAGAAAACATATCAACCGTGATTACATATATCGGATTTATGTATTTCTATCCCGACATATATGATTATGCAAAATTCAGTTTTATTTGGTTCTACACATCCTCTTATGTCTGGAAAGACCTTAGCAAGAAGCATTACTTTTCTATCCAAAACTAACTGATATAGTGAGAAAATCTTTAAGCAGAAAAAATGCGGCTGTACTTGTATAAATTGATTATGTTATCATTTTCCAGGGATCAATGCCCCGATAGTGGAGATTATGTTACAGCGGTTATTCTAGTCAGAATGGCATGAATGGTTAAATAACGAATAGTTAAACTTTTTAAAGTCAGTGGTTTCAGTAATATACATTGTAACGAAGACAATGATGTTTTAGAGACGAAGCCGTGCGTGTAACATGATCGAAAGACCGATGGAAAATTATCTCGCTTCGGAAATCTGGTGAGGCGCATTTAGATGAAGCTACATGACAGAACATCATGTAATAAAATGCTGTGTGCCCGAAAAAGTGTTGAAGGCTGTTTATATGTACTTTTACACTGGAAATTAAATGTTAGGAATAAAAAAACTTAGTTTTCCGCCATCTTGTTTGTTTGGGTAACGAACGGCGTAAGTTTCCCCCGCGTTATACCAGAGACTGTCGTTTTCCTACTAATTTTATTACGCTTCTTTGTCAGAAACGTTTCGTCAAAACACTTATACGGTGTATCTTCATAATCATGATTGAAATTGTAGCCATTTTGCCTTACTTTGTTTGACATTCTTTGTGTGAAGTGATTTGCTTCTTTTAGTATTCATTTTCCCTGAAGATTAAATATGAAATATGTTGACATATTGGATATTGGAAATTAACACACGTCATGTGTAAGGACTAAACTATTTGACGACAAAACGTTTCAGTTTCGTTTTGAATATATGTCATACAGAAATCCTATGTATTGAAAATTACTACTGGGAAAAGTACTTTTGTCGCTACTTTTTCTAAAGAATCAAAAAAATAAATTGAAGGCATACTATAATTTATCACCGTTGTCTATGATTTCGGTGTCAGCTTAAATCGATAAAAGTAAAATTATAAGATACTCGATCAGAGAATGTTAACAGTTAAACGCGTAAGTTATGTTGTGGCATTCACTTCAAAATTTCGTTTCCTTCTGTATATTTTAGATACTGAGTCGTCTCTCTCTCTCGCCTCTCTCCCTCTCTCATTCGCGCTCTCTCTCTCCTCTCAGTCTCTTCGTCTCTCTCTCTCTCTTATTCTTATACGATTTTATTATTCCCCCTTTTTTTCTTTTTTTTTTCATAAAAAAAAACTATTTGCTATGTTTTTTTAATGTATATCAATGTCTTATGGTTTTTTTTTATCTTAATTTATTTAGTTTCATTTTCATAATTTTTGTACTTGATTATTATTGAACTCTTAGAATTACAAGCAGTACATATTTTGTTTATATATGAATGTTATCATTAATACTACTGTTTCATTTCAAAGAGAGAGTTTCCTAAAAAAGCTTCAAGGGCTTTGCTACTCAATCCTTTTTGCATTTTATTGTAATATATTGTGTTGTGTGTATATATATATATATATATAATATATATATATATATATATATTATATATATATAATATATACTAATATATATTATATTATATATATATATATTATATATATATATATATATATTTGAAATAAAATATTGTTTAACCAAAAAGATTGAAAGCGTAAATATTTATGACATATATTCTATCTATTTATTTAAAATTTATACTTTCATATTAAGGAAACTATGTTCAGGAAATTTATATTAAACAGTTTTTAAGCAAAATATCATGACTTGTAAAAGTACCGGTACTAAATTACTTCCAAAATAAAAGTACTGGTATTTGTACTGATACCGCATAAGTTGACAAGTACTGATACTGGTAATTAAGGGAGAACACCCCTAATGGGCATTAAAAGGAACTGTAAAATTGACAGCATAGGACAGTTAAAGGCCTTACATGTCACCTGTATGCAAAATTTAAACAAAAGTTACCCTGTGGTTTATGAGTTATTGACATTTTTCTGAACTAAAACTTTGCCATTAGAAGGGCTTTTTCTTCAGAAATGAGGAAACTCTAAATAATCTATGATATCATCATTATCAAAAATGTTTTCCTATTGCTCATTGCTCAGAAACAAATAATGACATTAAGGTAACAAATTTATCAAGCAAAATGATTGTTTTTTTAAACGAAATGTGTTTAATGTGTATAAAAATGTAACCCTATCCCACCCACTTTTAACACTTATTTGACCATTTCCATATGCAAAAAGCCTAAATAATAGTTTTAATAGTTTTTCAAACATTTTCTTAAATTAATATTGGTTGGTCTTGCAAATATAAAATACATTTATGTCCGTGAAGTACGCGGGCTAACGGGCTAGCAGTCTAGCGGGCTAACAGTGTGAACTGAGCGGGCTAGCAGTCTAGCGGGCTAACAACTGGGCGGGCTAGCAGTCTAGCGGGTTAAACTCTAAATCTTAGCAGATTAAACATGAAAACCTCATGATACATTTCCTAGCAGTGTGATGTGGGCGGACTAACAGTGTAAGGGGGCTAGCAGTGTGAACTAGGGGGCGGCGGCGGGCTGCGCGGCCAGCGGGCTAAACTCTAAAAACTTAACGATGCGACAAATGAAAACCCTCATGATACATTATCCTAGCAAGTGTTAAATGTGGGCGGGCTAGACGTGTAGGGCGGGCTTAGCAGTGGTGAACTGGGCGGCTGGGCGGGCAGCGGGGCTAACACTTTCATACTTAATTGAATTTCCTTAAATTAAAACCTACATGATAATTTCACTAGCAAGGTGTGAAGTGGGCGGGGCTAAACAGTGTAGCGGCTAGCAGTGTGAGTGGGCGGGCTGGTCGGGCCAAGCGGCTTAACTTTAATACTAACTGATTCAACATGAAAAACGTTATGATGCCATCTTCCTAGCAAGTGTGAAGTGGGCGGGCTAACAGTGTAGGCGGGCTAAAGTGTGAGCTGGGCGGCTGAGGGCGCAGCGGGCAGCGGGCTAAACTAATACTTAATTGAATCCATATTAAAACCTCATGAATACATTTCCTAGCAGTGTGACGTGGGCGGCTAACAGTGAAACGGCTAGCCAGTGTGAATGGGCGGCTGGCGGGCCCAGCGGGTTAAACTTTTAATACTTAATTGAATCAACATTAAAGACCTCATGATACATTTCCTAGCAGTGTGCAATGTGGAATGGGCCGGCTAAGCAGTGTTGGCGGGCTAGCGTGTGAAATGGTCGGCCGCTGGCGGGCTAGCGGGAATAAACTCTAAAACTTAACTGATTGAACATGAAAACGTTATGATACATTACCTGGCAGTTTGAACTGGCTGGGCTAACAGTGTAGTGGGCTAGCAGTGTGAACTGAGCGGGCTGGCGGGTCAGCGGGCTTAACTTTAAAACTTAATTGAATCAACATTAAAACCTCATCATACATTTCCTAGCATTGTTAAGTGGGCGGGCTAACAGTGTAGCGGGCTAACAGTGTGAACTGGACGGGCTGCCGGGCCAGCGGTTTCAACGTTAATACTTAATTTAATAAACATTAAAACCTTATGATTCATTTTCTAGCAGTGTAAGCTCGGCGAGCTAACAGTGTAGCGGGCTAGCGGTACAAATTAAGCGTGCTAGCAGTTTAGTGGTCTTAATTCCATACTTAATTATTTTAACACTAAACGTTATGATGCATTTGCTGTTAGTGTGAACTCGGCGGGCTAACAATGCTTGTTTCATATGGTATACCACGATCCTTGAGAATTGTCACAAATAATGTACACTAAAGTTTTTAAATCCGTATTGACGATTACAAATGATGTAATTATTAGCAGAGAAAAAAACAATCTTGTGAAAAGAAACACTCTGGGCAACATAAGGTTTTAGTAGGGCAAATGCAAATGTAGGAACCTCATAGTAGATGAGCAGAGCTGGCCACCGAGCTACATACTTAGGATATGATATTCGTACATGACAGAAGATTGTCTTTGGACAATAGTCTGCATTTATTAGGAAGCGGATCCTGTAGGCTATGGTGGTTAATACATTATAGGTAATACAGGGGTCTTCAGAGTCGATCTCGCTCCTTCAACAATCATTATCTTCTCTATCATATATAGTCCTTCTCTATACGATGGGCATTTATAAGCGTTAGGTCCCGTGTAGGGTTCGGTGCTTTTATTCACCTCGTGCACATAAAAGAATCCATAATATGTGTCTCACATATGGGCCATCTTCTGTAACTCCCTGCACTATTGTGAAAAACCACAAAGGCGACCGGCATACCGATACCTGACAGATGTACCCTCAGAGTTTCCTCACTATCTGGGGATCCAACAGTCTTTCGGATGGGACTTTAAATGTGGAAATTGACAGTGGTTATGATAAGCTGACCAAAATGTGATTAGAAAACAAAGAAAAGTTGGTCTGATAACAGCATTATGTAAAGTTAAATAATGAATCTTTAATATTATTGTTGAAGCAGTAATTTACTGATTATAACGTTTCTATTCTGTTCTATAATATACAATTAAAGTTGTGTTCTATTTAAATAAAAGGTGTTATCAATATACACAAATGTGTCAGTTTTATTTTGAGAATCCTTATAAAACTGAAAAAGTTTTATATGTAATGTTTATTTAATCAACTGCTTATGTTGTTAATCGCTAAATCGTGAATAGTGCCAGTGTGAGCCCTGTATGTATCTCTGGTGCATCTTCTTCTTCACTACATGAGGTGCCTTACTACTAAAATCTTATGTTGCAGTGTTTTTTTTTCTGTTTCAGTTAAGATTGTCGTTTTTTCTGTATATCATGCATCACTCAATACGGATTTTAAAACATTTAGTGTACATATTTGTGACAATTCTCAAGGAACGTGTATACCATATGAAACAAGCATTGTTAGCCCGCTCATTTCACACTGCCAGCAAATGCATCATAACGTTTTAGTGTTAAAATAATTAAATATGGAATTTAGACCCACAAGACTGCTAGCACGCTGAATTTTTACCGCTAACCCGCTACTCTGAGCTTACACTGCTAGGAAATGTACCATAAGGTTTTAATGTATATTCAAATAAGTATTAAAGTTTATCCCGCTGGCCCGACAGCCCGTCCAGTTCACACTGCTAGCTGCTACAACTGTTAAGCCCGCCCACTTTAACACTGGCTGGAATGTATCATGAGGTTTTAAATGATGATTTCCATTAAGTTATTAAATGGTTTAGCGCGCCAGCCCGCCCATTCACACTGCTAG
This sequence comes from Ruditapes philippinarum, assembly GCF_026571515.1. NCBI lineage: Eukaryota > Metazoa > Mollusca > Bivalvia > Venerida > Veneridae > Ruditapes > Ruditapes philippinarum. Next base: position 25,808 of record NW_026852809.1, read on the forward strand.
CCCGCTCACTGTTAGGCCGCCCATTTCACACTGCTAGGAAATGTATCATGAGGTTTTCATGTTGAGTCAATTAAGTATTAATGTTTATCCGCGCTAGGCACATCAGCCGCCCCCAGTTCACAACACTGCTAGCCGCTATACTGTAGCCGCTCATTTAACACTGCACATAATGTATAAACGCTTTTTATGTTGAATCAAGTTAGTTTTAGAGTTTAGACCCGCTGGCCGCCAGCCCGCCCAGTTCAGCACTGCTAGCCCGCTAACACTGTTAGCCCGTCCACTTCACAATGTAGGAAAAGTGTACATGAGGTTATTAATGATGATCAATTAAGTATTAATGTTTAGCCCGGCCAGCCCGCCCAGTTCACACTGGTATCCCGTACACTGTTAGCCGCCCCATATTTCACACTGCTGGATGTATCTTTTAATGAAGTTTCAATGTTGATTCAATTAAGTATTAAATGTTTAGCCCGCTGGCCCTCAACCGGCCAGTTCAGCGACTGGCTATCCCGCTCACATACTGTAGCTCCGCTCATTTCACACTGCCACGTATGTAATCATAAACGTTTTATGTTGAATCAGTTAAGTTTTAAGAGTGTTTTAGCCGTGGCCCGCCAGCCCGCCCAGTTCACACTGGCTAGCCGCTAACACCTGTTAGCCGCCGCACTTCATCAGCTGTCCACTAGGTAATGTATCCATAACGTTTCATGTTCAATTGGTTAAGTTTTAGAGTTTAGCGCCCGCTGGACCAGCCACCCGCCCGCCCAGTTCAACACTGCTACGCCGCTACCGTTAGCCCGCCACCACTTCAACTGGCTAGGAAATGTTCAGAGGTTTTTAATGTTCATTAAGTTAAGATATTAAAGTTTACCCGTTCACACTGCTACACCCGCTACACGTTAGCGCCGACTTCACACTGCCAGATATGGTATCATAACCTTTTCACATGTTCAAGTCAGTTAGTTTAGAGTTTAGCCCGCTGGCCAACAGCCCGCCAGTTTCCACACTGCGAGCGACCGCTACATGTTAGCCGACCAACTTCACAATTGCTAGGAAATGTTCATGAAGTTTTAATGGTTCATTCAATTAAGTATTTAAGTTTAGGCCCGCTGGCCGCCCAGTTCACACTGCTAGCCCGCTAATTGTTTAGCCACCGACTTCACAGACGCCAGGTAATGTATCATAACCGTTTTCAATGTTTAATCTGTTAAGATTTAAGGTTTAAGCCCCGTTAAGTATTAATGTTTAGGCCCGCTTGGCCCATCAGCCGCTCGCAGTTCACACTGCTAGCCGCGCTATACTGTTTAGCCTCTATTTTACACTGCGACGTAAATGTATCATAACGTTTTCATCGTCGAATCAGTTAAGTTTTAAGAGTTTAACCGCGCTGGCCCGCCGGCCCGCCGCATTCAACGGCTGCCACCGCTAGCATTGTCGCCTGCCCACTTCACAATGCTAGGAAATGTATCATGAGGTTTTCATGTTGCATTCAATAAGTATTTAAGTTATCCCCCGCTGGCCCGCTAGCCTGCCTCAGTTCAACGCTGCTAACCCGCTACACTGTTAGCCCGCCGACTTCACACCGCTTAGGAAATGTAATCTAAACAGTTTTCATGTTCAATTCAATTAAGTTTTTAAAGTTTCAGCCCGCCAGCCCGCAGTTAACACTGGCTAGCCCGCTAACACTGTTAGCCCGCCAACTTCAAACTGGGCTAGGATATGTATCATAACGTTTTCATTGTTTAATCTGTTAAGATTTTAGAGTTTAGCCCGTTAGACTGCTAGCCCGCCCAGTTCACACTGCTACCCCTTTAGACTTCTAGCCCGCCCAGTTCACACTGTTAGCCCGCTAGACTGCTAGCCCGCCCAGTTCACACTGTTAGCCCGCTAGACTGCTAGCCCGTTAGCCCGCGTACTTCACCGACATAATACCTTTACCGTGTAGTTTTTATTTTATTAAACTTTGAAAATATCTTGGATCCTATTTGCTATTAAGTTTGGCATTATTTAGTAAATAAATACATACAATAATTATATAATTAAAATGAAACACTTTTTTCTTCCAATAGGGATCTGAGAGATTAATAAAAAATGTTAAAAAGAAAAAAAAAGTTGTCCCTTCTGGCTTCACTTTCAATACACTTTACAGTAATTCTAGCCTATTTGAATACTCTTCAAAGTGAAAATAGTGCATTGGGGGTGTACTACCTTAAGTAGTATACTCCTTGTACAAATGCATTTCCGATTGTGTAGTTTAGCCATAATAGGTACAATTATAAACCGTTTGTCCATTATATCATTGTAAATAGTTTTCTATAAATATACCGAGTGTATCGACAAGGCAGGAGTCTGATAAATTTGTTCTGCAATGTCAAGCTACCATCGACAGCACATCGTCAGGTCCGTTTGTCCCTTTACCAGTTGGACCTACCGTTTGACCTTCGTCATTCAGGAAGTTGAGTTGTTGTAGGATGTTATCCAGTCTGGATTTTACGCAGGTTTAAAAAGTATATTTGGCCCATCTGGTGAGAATAAAAGAGGCAAACTGACTTTCTGACTTTTGTGTCACATGTGTCAACACTCACATTACCTCTCATTACCTATGAAAAAACAAAAAAGAGATCCATAGTTAAACATAAATTAAAGTGATATTATGCCTATCCAAGTATAAATGGTGCGTGAAAAGGTCAAAGTCAAAACAACTTGAGATTTTTCCATAATAGGTTATAGATAATAGTCCAGGTGAATAATCAATTACACACATGAATCACAATAATTTCTATAGATATCCTTCGGAATATATCGTTAATGCTCCGTTGATAAAAAGAGTGGGATAAGCCTTTTATATTTCAGGCAATTTATCATATTTTACCCTTGGCAATTTTCATAACCAACTATCGTTCAATGGCCATTATAATAGTCAATCTTTTTAAATATTTAGTCAATTGACCTCAACCAGACAGATTGAGCATAATGTAACTGAAGATAAAGGTAAAAACAGGGTATTTGGACCTTATAAAAGCAACGATCTTTATAATTACGGTAAAAAAAAATCATGATATCACCTGAATAGGTAACATATGGTACTAGTTAATGCTTTTAATTCTTTAGTGTAGGGAGACACAGGCAAAATTTTCATTTCTACGCTTCTAATTTTTCTTTCAATATTCTATAAATATCCTCGAGTAGTCAGAAGAACAAAACTTTTCCCAACTTGACCCACGTCGATCAGGTTATAGCATTTTTACTTCAAAATAGTTGTTATTGAGAACTATGTAAACGTAAAAGTATCATTCTGTCAAATGAATGTCTAAGATTCATTTCAATCTAACAATATCCAGAATATCTGTAATATGTTATTTCCAGAGAGTTTTCTTGTACTACTCGGTGACTCTGTTGGCATCTTAATTTCGTTCAATATATAAACATATAATTACGCTTCAAGCCCAAAATATATATATTTTGATATTGAAATTTATGTTGGTTTTTGATCAATTGTCCTAGTTTTATACAGAAATACATGCTAGGACTTTAGAGAATGTCATTTTAGCATGATTTGAATAAATACCATCAATTTACTATTTTTGTCATTTATTTGTCTAAGTATCCCTTTAATCAATTATATAAAATATACTTTATAGATACTTACTTTATACTCCTCCTCCATCCTATAAACTTTCCTTAAAATTCCGACGTAGGTAAACTTTAAAACTCCAATTACACACGCTAAAAAGCATTTTTGTGTTAACGTGTTTACGCAAGAAGAGTGACGTCATTTAAATCGCTGTAATGCACATTTAATGACGTGTCATTACGACCGTTTTTTCTCGTGTCGTGCGTCATATAATTAGGGGGCGTAAGAGGCGTTATATCTTTCACTAACCTCTCATTTGTAGACTCTATCAAACAAACAGTAAATATTTAACAATCGTTTTTGCACCTTTCTGAATGTTTCCAAGAAAGTTCCCATTTTCTCTTTTCCAGATTCATAAATCTATTCACATGATGTAATTTTAGTCTAAGTATATATACTTGACAGTGATAGATTGGTCTTCAGTTAGTAGTCCGTCAATTTCTACGACTCGTTGCAATCGACTAATTTACTTTATGTACGAGAAGAAAAACCTTGTAGCTTAATGGGCAAGTGATACGTAAATAAACACCCTCTTTATTCTATATTCATTCTTACACAGAGCGATTTTTATTTGATGTTGCAAAAATAAACTCAGAAAGAATGCCCTAAAGTACCCTTAAGGAAATGAAAACAAACTGGAGGAGGTAAATTACAAAGGTTTGTTTTCGAATCTGTTCATGAAAAGAAAAATTGAAACTGCCACATTTCTCACTCCCCACTATAGCACTTGCTTGAACATTATTCAGTATTGGAATATAAAGGTAAGACAAACTTTGTTTATAGTCGGTTATGGTTAACTGTACAAAACATAAGCTTTAAGCTTGTATCCGACATGAAAATGTCAAAGGTAATGTACATATTAACATATATAACATCACTGAGCAAATGTTAGACATTCATTAACAATATTTCGGAAAGTCAATATCATTAACTAAGAAAATAAGCTCAAAGAATCAGTAACAAATAATTATTTCTACGCCTTTCAAATGTTAATTATAGTAATATTGATTTCGAAATTTAAATAATTTGTTTGTGTTAAAGAACGAACGCGATATCGTAACTTTGTCCTGTTATGGCATTTCACGGGTTTTGCTTCGCATCAGTACTAAGTCTTTTAACGACATGCCAGCTTTAATGGCGGAGGAATATATGCTCTTGATAAAAATTGAAATTGAAAGATTTCTTTTTTTTTTTTAATTACTGCAATGTTAAGTTAAAACTATGCATTATTGTACGAAGAAGTCGTTTAGATTGTACCAACGGTTGATTTGTTTTGGTGTTTATAAAGATATACAGGGTAAGTTCTGGTGAAGAAATGGCAGTTTAAACAATTCAAACTTGAGTTTGTGAAATAGACCAATATCGTAGCCCGGTGACGGGATAAGAACTGGAGAGGAAGGGTAGTCTGCAAGAAAAACAAAACGTTTCGAATTCATAGCAAGGGATTTTCAAGGACAATGAAAATTGATTAATTATATTCATTCTTAATGATGATAGGAAGAAGGTCGATGAACAGAAATTGAAATTAACTGATTATTTTCATGACGTTATTAGTATTTTAATGATCTTCGTGATTCATTTTCATATCTGACATCATATTGTGTCATATCAATCTTTTTTGCCCATTCTGTAAATACATGTATCTTGTTTCATTATGCACACAATTGCTCAGGCTGTTTTTTTTTCTAGCTTGCGGTGAGGCTTGTAGCGCCTAAAACCTATGTAAACTCCACAATAGTCTCTAGACATGTATGTCTTGAGTATGTTTTTCTAATTCGCAATTTCAGTTTAGTAGTGTACAATATTAATTTTGCCACATTTTTTTGTTGACAAACGAACAAATGCCATACTTGTTGTATAAATATACATATAGTATAAAAGTTCCTCCCTACCAGTAAAGCTAGAAAATCGCCTTTAAAGTTTAGGTGCGGCAATAATCAAACAAGCCGAAGCACGCCGTCTTATCGATGTTAATGGTTTGCTATTGAAAGTAAAGAAACGATGATTTAGAAAATTCAAGCGCAGTTTTATCACTTGAATAGTTTCATTACAATCGTATATCTATTTGACAGTTCAATACTTCCTGCTGTGGTTACCAAAATGTACCGAGCACGTTATCTGGTCAAACATTGTGGAATCTACAACACTTAGCAGGTTTTCATAATGTTTTTTTGTTAGCAATTAATTTGACATAATATCAAAATTCTCTTCAAGTTAACATTCCGTTGCAAAAAATAGCTTTCAGACTATTTTCCAATAATGCGCAAATGGTCCTTTAATATTGAAATAAAGGAATGTAATTGCCGATTTCCTTACAACAACCGACTACTATTCCAACATAATTTCTGAATAAACGATGGGAGACAAATGACCATCAATCTAAATGTAAAAGATGTATTGTAACGGAGAAATATTGTCTCGTCGGAGGATTGAACGAGGACGACTTGATAACCGTTTCGAAACTCTCTTCACCAAATAGCCAATGTTTCTATTTATTAATCTTAAAAGTATAGCATAAGCCTATTGACCTCCAGTGTTTTTATTTAATTACAGAAAACTAAAGATATAAATTTAAAACTATTAAGGGAATGTTTATAACAATAGAATTTACCTTCATGTATTTGTTATCCAAAGTACAAACTTTGACTTGATAAGACAAGTTTACCCGAACAAAATAAGAAAACTTTAAGTATGACAGAGAATAACTAATTGTATACAACTTAAAAGATAAACCTCTTTTGATAAATCGATTCCGTTTTATCTGTTTATGTATTGACGTTGTTTAGTACATACACTGAGTTACTTTAAAAACGCATATAAAAATAATAAAAAAAACTAAAAACAAGAGCACCGCTAGGCGGAGCATTATATGCCCGAAAGTGATTTTTTAGTAAAGATGAAGCATTTGTAAGACATTGGAATTAAATATAGTATTACCTCCTTCAAATAACAATCCTCCTATGAAGTTTGAATATTGTGGTCCATATGGAACTTAAGTTATGCCCAGGAAACTGTTTTTAGTTTTAAGGTGATAGTGACCTTGACCTTTGACCTTGTGATTCCAAAATCAATAGGGGTCTTCTACCCAATATGGACAATCAGCCTATGAAGTTTGAATATTGGGGGCCAAATGGAACTTAAGTTATGCCCGGAAATTGTTTTCAGTTTTAAAGTAATAGTGACCATGGCCTTTGACCTTGTGATCCCAAAATCAATAGGGGTCTTCTACCCAATATGGACAATCATCCTATGAAGTTTAAAAACTGTGGGCCAAATGAAACTTAAGTTATGTCCGAAAACTGTTTTCAGTTTTAAGGTAATAGTGACCTTGACCTTTGACCTTGTGACCCCAAAATCAATAGGGTGTTCTACCCAATTTGGACAATCATCCAATGAAGTTTGAATATTGTGGGCCAAATGGCTCAAGAATCAAAGTAATAGTGACCTTGACCTTTGACCTTGTGATCTCAAAATCAATAGGGGTCTTCTATCCAATATAGACAATCATCCTTTTAAGTTTGAACACTGTGGGCCAAATGGATCTTAATTTATGCTCCGGAAACTGTTTTTAGTTTTAAAGTAATAGGGACCTTGACCTTTGACCTTGTGACCTTAAAATCAAAAGGGGTCTTCTACCCAATATAGACAATCATCCTATGACGATTGAACACTGTGGACCAAATGGAACATAAGTTATGCTCCAGAAACTGTTTTCAGTTTTAAGGTAATAGTGACCTTGACCTTGTGACCCAAAATCAATAGAGGTTTTCTACCCAATATGGACAATCATCCTATGAAGTTTGAACACTGTGGGTCCAAACGGACTTAAGGTATGCTCCGGAAACTGTTTTCAGTTTTAGGGTCATATAACCTTGACCTTTGACCTTGTGACCCCAAAATCAATCGGGGTCTTCTACCAGATATGGACAATCATCCAATGAAGTTTAAACAATGCGGGCCAAATAGGACTTAAGTTATGCCCTGGAAACAGTTTTCAGTTTTAAGGTCAAAGTGACCTTGACCTTTAACCTTGTGACCCCGAAATCAATAGGGATCTTCTACCTTATATGGACAATCATCCTATGAAGTTTGAACACTGTGGGCCAAATGTGACTTAAGTTATGCTTCGGAAACTGTTTTCAGTTTTAAGGTCATAGTGACCATGACCTTTTACCTTGTGAACCCAAATTCGATAGGGGTCTTCTACCCAATATGAACAATCATCCTATGAAGTTTGGACACTGTGGGCCAAATGGAACTTAAGTTATGCTCCGGAAACCAAATTGCTAACGGACGGACGTACGGACGGACGCCACGGGGTATAACATAATATGCCCGAAATTATTTCGGGCATATAATTAAACGAAAACAGCAAAGTTTACTAGATATTTCATGACACTAAAATGGGTACAGTTATCAATAACACTGACGGCTGCTTAAACGTGTCTCGTTAAAGTATTCTGCACCACAAACCAAGCTGCTTCATGAAATAAAGATCTGATTGAGAGATATCATTTCGATCAGCATATTAGAAAAACGCAATGAAGCCCATAAACATTTAAACCGGTCTGTCGTTTTTTTACGAACATAAACTTTCAAAGGCTCCTTGCATACTTGGAATCTCAAGATGGATCGCGACGGAGTATGTCAGCACTATTGCTTTCAATTAACTAGTGCTCGTCTTAAATTGTACGAGTCAAAGTAAAAAATAATATTTGGTAGCCATAGAGACACTGTGGTTATATTTAAACATATCTTCTATTCGGCTTGTCTGGTTGACGTTACGCAGACGTTTGAAGGCACATCGCTCATTTTGAACAAAAACAATCTATAATGTTAAAAACGCTTATTCATAAGTGGAACACAAAATTACAAAAATATGGCATATGAATAATTATGTGTTGACATTCAAATATTGCTAGATGATTTGGAATCACATAATTCTTGAATAACGTAACTTAATATTGTAATGATGTTTCACTTTCTTTGTTATAATTGGTTGTCAAAAATACTGAAAATGTTTGAGAAGATATGGAATTGTTTTCTTGATTTATATTTATCACGTCTGTTTAATAATTTTAATAACGACTGCTTTTTATGTTTCAGTGAACAATTCCGACGATCCAATTATTTGACTTGAAAACGAATCGCTCAACTTGAAATCTGATCAAATATTCACGCAGAACTTAAGTGTTTATAAAGTTTTTTTGTCTTATACAATATTTCAAAATTTATACTGCAAGCGTTTTGTAACATATAAATGTTAAGAATATTGTGTTAACATTATTGACGGCTTATGAACAATTCACAGTATCCGTTGAAAGTAAAAACAGCATTTCGTTATCATTTAAAAGAATGCCATTTTGATAAATGACATTAAAACGCTTTTTAAATTGTCGACATATATTATAAACCTAATCGTAAGTTAGAAATAAAACTTGAATACAATAAGTCGGATTATATTGTTCGTTCTTGTAATATTTGTAATATTACAATGCATTTAAACTTACACATCACTAGCACTTCACAACAGCAGGTGTCAAGTGCTGGCTGTGTGGCAGCTGTAAAAAGTTACCCCTGTACTTGTTATTCATGTATTTTTCTTCGGGATCGGTGATTCCAACACTTTTAAATGCTAGGGGACATGAGGGATGTTGCACTTTTTCATTATTCTTCATGATCAGACTCAATCAAACCGAGTCTGCAATTTTCATGTAATTTTGTTGTGATAAGTTTTCCTGGGGGATCACACTTATTTCAGATTTTTAATATTTCACAACAGCAGATTTCAAGCGTAATGGGGCAGCTGTAAAATGTTAACCCATACTTCACTTCAGTGTTGTTATATTTTTCTGGTCCCATAAGATCATTGATTCCAACACATTCATTATCCCTCAAGTACAGACTCAATTAAACCGAGTCTGCTATGTTCATGTTATTTTGTTGTGATTAGTACTTCGGGGGGATCACACTTATTCCAGATTTCAAAGAGTAATGGTGTCCCGTTGCAACAATTTCAAACCCGTGATATTTTCTACCAAAATCGTACAAAATTTCGCAAGGAACTTAAAAACATCGACATCTATGACAGTTGTTGGAAACAGCAAGGAACATTTTTACTCAAATGGTCGGTAGCGTCCATGGTTTTACTCTACATTCTATCCGTCGTGTGTCTATTAAATGTGAAATTCTACAAATGAGTCGAGGGGAAGATTATAGGCCGCACCTTTTTGTTCCTAAACAAAACATAAACTCTCGGATCATTCTTGCAAACTTAGAACCCAAAGATTGATCAAAACATTGTATGTGAGTGATCTTGCTTTTAAAAACAAAAACTTTTCTTTCATTAACGAGGCCAAGTGATAGATAATGTGAGATTTCGTTTTTGGAAATGACAGGCATAAAGACACTGTCACAGTCACTGTCATATATTACAACATATCTTATATTATGTTTGTCTAGTTTACGTTAAAATAGAGAAAGAAAGAATCCCTAAAGAAAGCCCAACACAGCAAAATTGAAAGAGTTGCAGGCTCGGTTTGATTGAGCCTGTTTATAGACGGTACTGTCAAGTGCAAATTTCTGTCCACGCCCTCTTGCACCGGCTTAAGCAGAATTCAACATTTAACATGAACTAGTACAATTTTGAATTTTGAAGCATCCGCATGTGTGTTTATGTGGCGGTTATCATAGAATCTTCAATGTGACACGTAAATGCCATTCCATGAAAAGCGGCATATGGTCCAAAAGTAAAAAATGCGTGTGCGCTAAACGAGTAAACAATGGGCCGAACTAAATAAAATGAAATTTTGAAAGGGGATCAGAGGTTATGAAGGCTGCATATCACAGATAATATGTCAAAAGACAAATTTAAAAAGCAGGCCACATATCCTAATTGTGAATCAACAGTAATCGAGTGGGGAATACTGGAACAACCCAACAAGAAAATGGCACAACAATAATGTCGTGCTGAACGATCTTAAAGAATCCGAAAAATAACTTCATTGATTGAATGTACGGGGCGACGTTTTACAGCCTCCACACGGAACAAACAACGCTTTTGTGGCGATAAAATAGATACAGTTACGTTACTGTAACGTTCGAAAGCATATCGCCGATTTCGACTCAAAACAAACTACATTTAGCTTTCAAAAAGCTTTTTTTTAGACGCGGAACACAAATTTCCAAAATATTGCATTATTATGAATTATTAATTTGTGTTTAGATACAAACATTGCTAATGATGTTGTAATCGCATAATAATTGATTTTATTTACTTTAAGATTGCATTTTAATTGTTAATAATTTGTTGTCAAAATACTGAAAATGTTCCAGAAGATACACAATTATGTTTTTAGATTTATATCTATTACGTCCATTTTTATTACTTTGATATCGATTGCGTTTTTAAAGTGATTCACTGTACAATTCCGACGATTATTATTGAAATTGAAAAGAATGAAACTACGACCTTGATTGAAATCTGATCAAATATTTACTTAAATATTTTAACTTTAGTTTTTATTTAGATGTTTTGAAATGCATAATCTATTAAGAAATTTATTCATGCTTCGAAGCACTGTTCAGATTCAATTTCATAATAATAACAATGTGAAATTATATTAGTTTAATACCCTTACTTAAAGACCCATCATGCTCCGAAAAATGTTATTTCTCAAAAACTTTTATTGTTGACGCCCTTTTTCTAGATAGCTATTCATTGGCTTATTACATGAACCGTCAGTCACTTTGTTCTGTTGCCTTTCACAATTCGTACAGTTATTTAGTATTTATTACGGCTGGCAATTTTAAATTACTCCTATGTTTACATTTTGCTACTCTTATTTACTATAATTAGTAACATCTGACAAAAATTGTAACGTCTTTTTTAACCTTAGCTCTATAATTTGTAAAGTTAAAATTCATAACCCGAAGAAGGGTATATAGTACCAGAAACCGGTAGTTGTAATAAATATATAAACCGACTTGGTGTTATGATGTGTTGCTCCCCCCTTCCAATCTTTTAACTTACTATTTACTCTTATTTATTGCAAAATATTACACATTCAGCGGTACACATTCAGCGATGACAAACATCTAACATGATCTAAAACCATTATTAAACATTTGTTTATACCTTATTTGCCATTTCGAAATTAAACAAAAGTTTTGGAGGCAATGTGTGCCTTAAAACATTTACTTACGGTGTTAATATACATATATTTTGCAAACATTGTTCATGAGATTGTTTTAAATAATATTGAGGTTGTGATATGTTATATGTTATTTATTTATATTTTTAAATGTATTCCGTATTTATATACAAGCTACATAACATTTACTCATCATCGGTCGCTATCGTTATGCGAATGATATATAAAAATGTGAGCACATATAACATCTAACGTGTACTTTAATGGAAGCTAAACTATCGTGAGGCTTATCTCCAATGGCAATTAATTTTGAATTAAATGACACCATCATTTGTATAACCAATATTTCAAGTTATTTAACAATACAATTATAAGCAAAACAAGGCAAACACGTGACGAATTATTATCTTGTTTGTGTTATTAACAAATAAAGTGTTTTCAAAGCCCCTGTAAAGATGTCAATAAAAATAGATTACACCATAGCTTTTCATAGAAAAAATGTTTTTATATTGGAAAACAAACTGATAGTACATGTAAATATTGACTTTGGTAGATTTCACCTTGCATTTCTCTTTACAATTAATTAAACAAAAATACAAAAATCTAATTTAAAATTTGCTTATTGTATTTTACATCATAGATATTGCAAGAGCATACACTAGATTTATTTTCAAAGGAAATACTAGTTCTTTTATTCTGCAAAACTATCATGTGTATAAAAATATATGTGTACGGTTGGTAAATTAAAAGTCTTGAAAAACCGGATTCAATCGAAGCACACAGAACAAAAGGAACGAAAGCTGAAAATAAAAATACGGTTTTATTACAGCAATTTACAATTGACAAAGGAAATAACAATACACCGGCAAACATTACGGACAACGTTACTACAGCTCATGTCAGTACAATTACATGCATGTTGTTCTTGTTTTTTAGGACTTGTCTATATTTTAATTAATATCTGCTCGTTTTAAATAACAAGATTATAGAAGATAAAAATATATGAATACAAGTTTTCAGAAATCATTCCCGTATGTATAATGCATGTCACTGAATCTATGCTGAAACCTGTTATTACACATAAAACATACATACAAATTCATTGTGAGAGCGCCAAGTATTCATTAGACGTTAAAAAAGCATTTCATTATCATTTGAAAGAATGTCATTCTGATAGCTGTCGTTCAAACACCCTTTTGAATTGCGATATAAATGATATAAAGCGTTGCATAAATAACTTAAATGAAATCAGTCGTTTTTACCGACCTTCATAATTATATTACTCCGCTTTTGAACGTTAAAAAAGAGAGTTCTCAAATGTAATATATCGTATTTCTTTATTCATACACATTTTTTCTTCCCTTTATAGAATTATAGATGGCGTAAACTAATCTTATTATCGTCTATTGCAAATCTTAAGCTATAAAATCGCCACATGATTTCCGTTCTTTCAGGAACGTTTATTTACATGTTTAACATCCATCATTGGTTCTTTGTGTGATTTGCGTATGACATATTAAAAAAAGTCAATTACTCTTTACCACAAACCATCTTCTTCTGCTCTTTAGCTTGAAAAAATATTAAAAAAGAAATTAACAATCCAACTATAATGGTTGTAACACAAACGCTGGGATTTTGTTAAATGATAGAAAACCAAACAGAACACTAGAAAATGACTTTTATCTTATATCCAGTAATTTTAGTCTTTGTATAGATGTATTATATGAAACGTTTAAATTTGATTTAGTTACTAACTTTTTGCCCCAGCATAAAAGAAAATCGGAAAATACTCACGTAAAATTTCACTTATGTGCACATATCTTTACTGGTAACATCCCCAAAGCAAAAATAAATTTGAAACATTTCCTATTTTCATTATTTTGATATACAAGTTATGTAAGCATTAGTCAAATTGTTCACGTTAAATTAATAATTGAATACTCAGTATTTACGCATTAAACATTCAATTAGCTTACATTGGAGGAGGTCTCTTTTTACTTAGGTTATACTTTCGCAATGTAAAAAAGACTATCACAGCGGCTTTGTTCAGCTAGACTTGATTCCCTGAGGATAGAAATGTTCCTGGTTTCCCGATAAGAACTTCTTAAAGGCAAATCATCGTGGGTGTTGTCAGCCTATCATCTTAGGTTTGATCAGCGTGTCTGTATTTCCTGAGGCTAGAACCGAGCTTTGTTTATCATTAAGAACTTCATGCCTATCACCGTGGGTTTGATCAGCTTGACTGTATTCCCTGAAGCTAGATAGGTTATCGGTTTTCCGTTAAGAACTACAAAAATGGCCTATCACTGTTGGTTCGGTCAGGTTATAAATTGTATTTCCTGAGGCTAGATCCGGGCTTTGTTGTCAAGTAAGAACTACTTAAAAGGCTTATCACCGTGGGTTTGGTCAGCTTGACATCATTCCAAAAGGATAGACCGGGGCTTGGTTTTCCATTAAAAACAAATAAAAAGACATATCACCGTCGGTTTGGTCAGATTGAATAGATTATCTGAGCCTAGAAAGGTTGTTATTTTGCCATTTATATTTCTAGAATGGCCGCACCGCGGTTTTGGTCAGTTTGACTGTAGGCTAGAACCGCGTTTTTTTTGTTAATACCAACTCAAAAGGCTTATCAATGTGGGTTTAGTTAGCTTGGCTGTATTCACACAGGCTAGATACGTTATTGGTTTTCCGTTAAGAACTATCAAAAAGGCTTATAACCGTTGGTCAGCTTTACTGTATCTTTACTGTACCTGAGGCTTGAAAGGCTGTTGGTTTTCTGTTTAAAACTATTACAAAGGCCTATCAGTTTTTTTTGTTTCGTCAGCTTGAATGTATTTCCTGAGGCTAGAACCGGGCTTGGTCATCCGTTGAGAATTATTAGAAATGCATATCACCGTGTGTTTGGTTAGCTTGACTTATTTCCTGAGGCTAGAACTGGGGTTGTTGTCCGTTCAGAACTACTGTTAATGCCTATCACCATGTGTTTTTTTCAAATTGACTGTAATCCGTGAAGATAAGAAGGTTCTTTGTTTTCTGTTAAGTGGGTGCAAACACAGATGTTGTGCTGCCATCTGGTAAACCTGCAAACGTTCTAGCACAAGACTTTAGTGACTTCTTTGTGGGTAAGGTTGAAGGCATACGTAATGGGATAGCCAGGACCAATTCTCACCAACAAACAGACAATGTTGTCCCTGAAACACCTTTCAATGGAGAGCAATTTTCAAACTTTTAAGTAGTCTCTGATATGGAAATTTCAAAAATTATTCGCAATTTCGCCAAACAAATCCTGTGAACTTGACACCATTCCAACATGGATGATGAAAAATTGTTTAAATGATTTATTACCATTGATCACAAAAATCATAAACACTTCACTTGAGAGGGCCTATGTACAACCCGCTTTTAAAAGTTATAGAATCAGACCTTTAATCAAAAAGTCAGGGTTGGATCAAGAGGTTATCAAAAACTACCGGCCTGTATCTAATTTACCGTTTGTCTCCAAAATTCTCGAGAAAGATGTCGATACCCAACTTGAAAGACACCTACCTGCACATAAACTTCATGAAGAGCGTCAGTCGGCCTATAGGTAGTTTCATTCAACAGAATCTGCTCTATTGTGTGTACAAAATGACATTCTGCGCTCTCTTGATTAGAATAAAGCTACTGTTCTAGTAATGTTGGACTTTTCTGCTGCTTTTGATACGATCGACAACGTACCCTCCTTTTCCGGCTCGAACAACACTTCGGAATAGTAGGCAAACCTTTACAAATGAATGAAATAATATCTGTGTGAGCGTTATCAAACTGTCTGCGTCAATGGTGAACTGTCAAAACCTGTACGTATGATATTTTCTGTTCCACAAGGGTCCGTTCTTGGTCCGAAGAATTACATCATGTACACCAAACCTGTGGGCGCGATCTGTCGGAAGCATAAACTTCAACAACATTTCTACTGATGATTCGCAATTGTACATTGCATTTAAACCAAAGGAAGCCATTTTACGCAATGAGACCTTGCGACGGATTGAAGCATGCCTGAATGACATCATACTATGGATGAATAATAACTTTATGAAACTCAATGCGGACAAAACAGAGGTGATCGTCTTTGAACCAAAACGAAGTGATATTGAAGTTCTTACTGTAAGAGTCGGTGATTCTGTAATAAAACCATCAACAACAGTGGGAAACCTTGGCGTCGTATTGGACTCTCATTTAGACATGGAACAGCATGTGAACTCAGTTTATCGTTCATGCTTCATGAAAACACGACAAATAGGTCAAATTCGAAAATACTTGACTGTTAATTCACCAAGAATCTTGATAAACGCGTTAGTGACATCAAAATTAGATTACTGTAATTCCTTGCTATATGGATATCCAAAGTACGTTTTCAAGAAGCTCCAAAATGTTCAAAATAGGGCTGCTCGTTTTATTACCAGGACACCGCAAAACTGCCACATAACCCAGGTTTGAAAGGAACTACATTGGCTTCCTGTGCACATCAGAGTCGAGTACAAACTCCTTACATATGTGTCAATTATTTAAGAGGTTTTATTAAGACTGATTATGTTTTAGGTTTTTTACCTGAATTTTATTATTTATGTGGGTCTTCTTAACTTTTTTAAACTACATTTGATTTGAATTTGTGACTTGAGCAATATTGATGTTTTAATTTATTTTTTTCTTATAAATATTGTATCATTTATTTGGTTATATTGTACAGTACTTTTGAACGTGTCAATGTGCATGCAAAAAGTGCTTAAGTAGTTTGATATATAATAATAATAATACTTCAAACACTGTTTGTTTGGTCAGCTTGAATGTATTCCTGGAGACTAGAAAGGTTGTTGGTTTTCCGTTAAATATCTTAAAAGGCCTTACACCGTGGAATTGGTCAGCTTGTCTGTATTGCATAATGCTTGAACCGGATTTTGTTTTTCGTTTGGAACTACTCAAAAATTCTATCACCGTTGGATTTGGACAGCTTTACTCTATTCTTTGAGACTAAATTTACTTGTTTTTCCATGAACAACTACGACTGTGTTATCTGAGCTTAGAAATGTACTTGTTTTTCCATTAAGAACTACTACAAAGGCATAGCATCGTAAGTTTGGTTAGCTTGGCTGTATTATCTGAGGCTATAAACGGATTGTTGACCGTTAAGAACTACTTAAAAGGCTTATCACCATGGGTTTTGTCATCTTGACTGCACTCCCTGAGACTAGAAAGGTTCTTGGTTTTTCGGTGAGTACTAATACAAAGACCTATCACTGTCGGTTTTGTAAGCTTGACTGTATTCCTTGAGGCTAGAACCGGACGTGGTTTTTTGTCAAAAATTACTTAACATGGCATTCCCACCGCGGGTTTTATCAGCTTGACAGTATTGCCTGAGACTAAAACCATTAAGAAAAACGAAAAACTGCTTTTATATAAAAGGCCTATTACTGTTGGATTGGTAAGCTTGACTGTATTCTCTGAGCCTAAATCCGTGCTTGGTATTCTGTTTAAGAACTACTACAAGGGTCCATCAACGTTGGTTTGGTTAGCTTGACTGTATTCCTCTATAAATGTTCTTGGTCATTTACTTTGATAACTACTTAAAGTCATATCACTGTTGGTTTGGCCAAATTGAGACTTGGCTAAAGCCAGGCTTGGTTTTTCAACTATGTCACCCAGACAACTATTTTTTTTCCATTTAATGTTAATAACCTAATTTGCAATAATTTTATAAATGTTAACAAATGGATTGAAAGTTAACGAAAGACATCTGAAGCGATCTATTCAAATCTAGCGTCCGGATAATAATTAGCCCTTAATGGTGGTATAAAACATTTAGTTCAATCGGTTTTGGTGACAAGCTTATTTCTTTGAAATATACTGTAAAGGAAATGGTAAATTGTCACGCATAAGTTGCTATGTTAAATGAACTACTTATACAAAATGTATACAGTCTTTTAAAAACAATTTATTTTTAACACATGAAATCATTATTAATCTTCCCTAAATTCATGGCAGAGATTTAACTATGATGTGAACAAAACTTTATTTTAACTTTATTACATGTTTGATAGATGTATTTTCGCTGATTATATCTTTTTATGATCAAATTTTGCCGTTAAGTCTCCTTAACCCTAATTGGTATTCCTTGGTAACTGAATGATACTTATGTAGGAAAAATCCCACCTGGACACAATGGAAACCACTTACATATTGCATGTATCAAAATGTAAAAAATGAATTATTTAAACAATTTACATTCAAATTAGTACTTTGTCACAAATAGCTGTATCACAATAAGCTCATTTAAATCACAAATTTCCAACTTAAACATAACTAAACGTACATATGAAAATTTCTAAGTAAGCTGTATGTAGCTTTGTAAGGAAAAGTACGATCAGAGTACATTCGGGGAAATTCCGCGTTAGAAATGAAAAAAAAAGTTGAAAAGTCTGTTGAATTGAGCATACCAAATGAAGTGCATACTATACAATGAAAAAGAAGGATTTTCTGTGAGTTTAACATTTGATGTTAAAACGTTGTACAATTTTGTGTCCTTGTCAGTAATGAATTTGTTTCGATGATGTGAGGCTGAATCAGACCGAGTCTGCAAAATTTTCAATTTTGGCGTTTATGGTGTTCTTAAGAGATTCCTGGTTTCTCTTTTTAACACAGAATTTACATGATCAGGTAACATGTAAAACCTATGTTTGTACAATCTCAGACTTAATGTATCTGTTCGTTACAAGACTGTACTTTATCCGTCATAGATTACAGTTCTGTAATCATTATTTTGAAACGAAATAATGTAGTCTTAGAAAGATATAAGTTCTGAAGAATGCATCTTGATTTAGTATTTTCAATTGAAATTAAAATACGTAAACAATAAATCAAATTTTATTCATGGGATACTGCGCTACTTAAATCATCGAGTATATGTCTGTAAAAATCGTTTTATTAGTAGAATAAGTTATTTATTAGGTCTTTGATAAATTTAGGAAGAAAATCCGAAAGAGGCTATTTCAATGTAAGTAAAGACAACAAAATCACTCTCAGGTAAATATTGTTGATTCATTTTTTTATGTACTATCATTACCCTTTTGTTTACTAGTTATTTCATGGAAACCATGAAACAATATGTAACATGTTGACGTCAAAATTCTACACAATGGTTTATTTTAAATGACCACTTTAAACATTAGGGAATTTAAAGTTAAGGTTATTAAGTTTAAAAATGTCACTGTATAGCAAACATATTATTCAGAACATCTCCCTGCACAATCCTTTTAGATTCCTTTTCACTAACAACGTGCATTTTTTGTCGTGAATTTCTAGATTATTGCCATAAAAAATAATGATCGTCATTATGTACGTATTTTTTCCAAACATAAAGAAAAATATATATATACAAAACAGACAATCAAATAACACCTACTCAAATAAAGATTCAAAGAAAGTTATGCCAATTTTAAAGTAATTTCACCATTACTTTTTAATATTTAGGATGACAGTGGCGACGAAAGGTTCAGCTTGTATTTCATGAAGCCTTGTCTTGATAGATATTTCATACAACAAATGTATTCGTTTCTACAACTAACCTCATTATATTATAATATTTATCTCAGATTCAAGAGCAATACCAAGTCCAAAAGATGTCTGAGGGCAATACTCTGTTCCATGATTATTTTTCTTCTCAGCTACAAAAATGGCAATGTCTTATCTCATTTCTGCTTTGACATTAACAATATTTGCCAGTGGTTTCCTTGACCAATGTCTATGTTTTTTCTGTTATATTCAAATACATTCAATGCTTATTTCTTTTTCATTTCTAGTAATTTCAAGTACGTTTTACTTACACTATCCAATCACTTCAATGGTTCTTTGATTTGCTCTGAATTTTGCTATTTGAATCCCGAGAGGCCATTTTCATTTTCTCCATTATCCAATAACTGTTTTGATTCAAAACCATCCTCATCTATGATCAAGGCTTGATATTAACAAGTATATAGGCAGTGAACAAATTCATACAACTACTACTGAAAACATTCATACAATACCTAAATCACTACATAAATCCTAGAAAAAAATGTTTACGAAACCTCTGTTTTTAATTGATTGGATTTTTTTTAAACAAATGACAAGCTATGTAGAAGAATGCAAACAATGCTGACCAGTTTTACTTAAGAAAGCTGGAATGGAAGAAAGACTGTGCAGAATTCATTTTTAGAATTACTATGTCCTTATAAGGCATATAACAAGTAATTATGTACTTTGTAGTATTTAAAGATACAGTTGATGTAATTATCAAGACTTGACTTGTTTACAAAGTTTTCATGCGATTGGTAAAAGAAAATGCTTTCATTAATTTTGAGTGGTTTGAAGAATAAATAAATAAAAATGTGTAAACTAGTATAGTGTTACATTTCTCAATAAGGTTTAGAAAATTCGGGCTGATGCTGATAATAGAAACACAATAAATAATTTATTGTACTGATGTCCAATAAAAATGATGTCAATTAATCAGCATTACGCAGACTTCATAACCTCTGATCCCCTTTCAAAATTCCATTTTATTTAGTTCCGCCCATTGTTTTCTCGTTTAGGGCACACGTTGTTTATTACTTGGGGACCATACGCCGCTTTTCATGGAATGGCACGGAAGTGTCACATTGAAGGTTCCATGATAACCGCCGTATGAACACATCTGAGGATGCCCCTAAATTCAAAATTGTACTATTTCACGTTTAAATGTTGAATTCTGCTTAAGCCGGTGCTAGGGGGCGTGGACGGTAACTTGCACTTTCCAGTACCGTCCATGAACAGGCTCAATCAAACCGAGCCTGCAACATTTTCAATTTTGCCGTGTTGGGCTTTCTTTTGGGTTTCTGTATTTATCTATTTTTTGGTAATATGCAAGATGTCTGTATTTGTATATTTTACGTACAGAATTTTTATGTACATGAAATTCTGGTTTAAGTAACCGAACACAACGTCGACAGTTCGGTTAATTTAGCATAATTTTATATCCCTAGAATATGGACTACATATATATGAAAGAAGTGTATCCAAATAGGTTTTTATGGTATATTTTTAAGAATATGATAAACAAGATCAACAAGGAAAGGCGGCGTTCAATGAACGCAACCCCCACATGACCCAGCAACAAGAACCAATGGCAAGGAGCCCAGGGGGACCCCAAACAAAAACAGGACAGGGCAAAGACAGAGCACGGACAGGTTAATCATTAAATGATAATTAATTTGTAACTTATTAGGAATTCAAAGAAAATAAAAATAGGCCCACAAAGGGGAAGGGGACAGGAGACCGGGGGAGGGGTGGGAGTAATCAAAGAAATAAAAACTAGAGGCAATGGGGAAGATACTTACCGTAGACGAGAAAACAACAAGGGACACAAGCAAAAGTGTCACCAAAACAGTATGAAACAACATAAGACATACATCTGAGGAACACAGTGGGCGCCGCTTGGAACGGTCAGCAGCATAATAATGACTGCTGGGGAGTTTAAACCGGTTAATGGTGCACCAAACCTCGCTCTTAGCCCCACCATGTTCCTATAAACGAGACAGTGTAAATAAAATGAATCCCCGCCAAGTGAAATTCTAACAGTTGTCATGGTTACAAAAGGTTAAATAAGTAAAACACTAAAATGATCATGTAGAAACATATAAAAGTAAACCAAATGACCATAACAAAAGTACTCAATGTCCTAAAGGAAGACAGAGCAACAAGAAAATCACCTACAAGGGCCCGACGAAGCAAGGCAGAAGACGAACATTAAGACAATTCAGTCCCAAAAGGCTTTACGAACTATCCATCATAGAGTCTCCCACTTGGTCCGTCAGATGCAATCAAAAGAGGAAAGCGTAGTGTCCAACTGTAAAAGGGTTGAACACTAAACATGCAGTATGTCTTAAAATAGTAGGGTCATAACCTCTTTTAATAAAACGTTTAATGATTTTAGTAAAAACAGCAGAAAAATTACCATGACCCAAAATCTTACGAAGTTTGTAAATCACATCGCCATAAAAACCAGGCTGGCTAATCCTTTGTCGCAGAAGAGTTTTTAAATCACTATTGAATTTGGAAATTAAATCAAAGTTACGATTGTAAAATTTAGTAAAATATTTCCGTAATTTATGATAGCGGTAGCCCTGTTTTAGAAGCTTGCTGGTAATAAGAATATTTCGCTCGTTAAAATCCTTTACGTTGCTACAAGCTCTAGCGAATCTAATTAACTGGGAAACATAAACCCCGTAAGATGTTGCATGGGGTACGTCTCCATCTAAATGTGGATAATTAACTATACAAAAGTCAAAGTCATCTCTTTTATCATAGATTTTCGTGTGAATAGAATTGTTGTTGATAGTAATATGAAGATCCAAAAATGATGTACTAAAATTTGAAGAGTTCGTTTTATTAAGTTGTAGTTCATGCGGATAAATGTCAGACACCATTTGATCAAAATAAGGATTATCTAAATTAAAAATATCATCAAGGTATCTGGAAGTATTATTAAATGCGACTATAACATCTTGTTGTTTATCTTCAGAGAGACTCAACATAAAGTCTCTTTCATAGCAGTACAAAAACAAATCGGCGACCAGGGGTGCACAATTAGTACCCATAGGAATTCCTATGATCTGTTTAAATAGGGTATTACCAAACCTGACATAAATGTTGTCTAAAAGAAAAGAGAGTGCTCTACAAACTTCGTCACAGGTCCACATTGTATAATGTTTTACAATACCGTAAGTCCTATTTTTACAAGGCAGACAACTGTGTTAAGCTGTCGTGCTCTTGCTAACGCTATTACTCTTCTTTGTAAGAAACGTTTCGTCAGAACACTTGCCAGTATATGTTTATCATGACGGAAATTTTAGCAATGCTGCCCTTACTATATTTGACCTTGTTTTTGTAACGTGATTTGCTTTTTTAAAAAAATCGACTACCCTGAAGATTGAATTTGATACACGTCGACATATTTAAAAACTACGCTAAAGATAAGGATTTAAATATTTGAAGACAATATGTGATTGTTTATACTTACTTTTGTTTAAAATTCATTTGTCTGCAGATATTGAAATAAAGCTACTGAAAAGTTACTTTTTTATCAATTTGTTTCTTTAGGCCCTATAATATTTGAGCGTATAGTGGCACGGACCTTGTTGTTCATCCTTCAGTCTATGAACTAGTTCGTGTCCGTTAAAATCGACAAAAGTTAATTAAAAATATTGGAGAGAAATGTTGACTGTGCTTAAATTTCTAAATTTCGTGTCCGTTCTGTATCTTTTGAATCGATTTGGAGAACCTAGGTTGTTTGAACTTCCTCGGGTCAAAATTTTCACCGCCTTGGTGTCACCTGATTAATATAAACTTATGTAGGAAACTAGAGAAAACGGAATCATTTAAGAACGCGCAAAACGACAAAATTGAAACTGTTATGGACTCAGTTTAATTTAGCCTGTCCATGGATGGTACTGAAAAGTGCAACTTACCGTTCACGCGACCCCTAGTACCGGCTTAAGCAGAATTCAATATTCAAACTTAAAACACATAATTAAGTAGTTTTAAAGTGTAGAACTTCAATGCCTAGGTGTAGCATTACTCTTAATCTCTACATAAGTGATGTTTGTTATGCCCCTCTGGTCGATTATTACGCCGCTCTGGGTATATTTGATTTATATACACTTGTCAAGAAAGAGAATGAAGTCTTAATGTGTGAATCTAAAATACCCACTGTTAAGATATTAATCACTATAGTACTACATTTCTTTGTGGACCCCTATAAAATTGATATTTCTTACGCCCTTAGTGAACTTATTTGAAATCGCTGAGTAGAAAAGACTTATTTTTAGAAACACATTTTGTGTAAAACTATCATGCCCAAGGTTTCAATATTTGGCATGAAACATAGTCATTAAGATTTCAACAAAATGTATGAACTTTTTGTCGATGTTTGGCCCATCAAAGGGATCATTTGGTTGATATAGAACATATGTTTCAGTCTAATTGTGTGAAACTAAATCACCCCGAATTTAGATATATGTCATGTTGTAGGCCCATTTGGATAACTACAGCACTTCTTGTAAGTATTCTTCTTGAGCCAGTTTCGTCCGCCACTGTGGTCACTTGATATAAACTTGATATAAAATTTTATATAGGAAAATACATATACATCATACCATGTGATATTTGTTTGTCCAAAGCTAAGTTCTTTGGTACATAGCATTGCCTTATGAACGTTCACAAAACTGACAGTTACGCCTTTTGGGTCATTTGAGCTATACGAGGGATTATCCAAAAATTCGTGCATTTTCTTAATTGCGTAAAATATATTTGAGAGATGGTTTTGAAGTTCTTACACTGCTTAGAAGAATAAATAACATAAAGAAAACACAAAATAGTTCATGTTAATAGCTTCTTATATGACTTCAATAATTAAGTTTACATAAACATGTGTCCGCGACAGCATTGTACTCCAACTATGTATTGACGTCAACGTCGTGATAACGTACAACCCGTGCCTTACCGTAACGCAGTCAATGATTGTTACTGCTTCTCAAAAAATGTCCCCCGGCCTGCACCCATCGTTCATGACGATGAATCAAACGCTGGTACACATCCGAAAATCATGCCTCATCTATCTGACATATACTACGCTGTTTAGCGTTCAGTAGATCGGCAATTAGACTGAAACCGGCGACCACGACCCGTAATTAGCGTGTAAAGAATTCAACTACCAATTAAATGTAAACAAAAATGTTGCTATTATTTATCATCTAATTGTTTTAGAATGCGCAACTACATTTATGTTCCATTACTGCAATCGGTCGCCATGGTTAGACGTCATCTGTATCAAGGCACGTTTTGACGACGTCAATCATGCCCGCGTTGATATTTGTATATCGTCCGCATCTTTTATCGTCCTTTACGTTCTCCCGTCCACCATTAAATCTTTTATGTCATTTTAAACACTTATGATCGCCTGCTATTTTTTTCGTTTTTGTATGCAAAAATTACAAATTACAACAAAACTTAATAATCGCGCGAATTTCTAATGAAAATGACGTCAACAATTTAAAAAATCACTAAAATGACGTCATGGAAGAAACATGCGATGTTAAGCGGCTTTCCTATGTTAATTATTAGTTCAAAATTAGCACACAAAAAACCGATGACTTACTGCGCTTGTCTACCATGTGTCAGATGTCGTGTATGTGCCTCTTTAAAAGCGATACAAAATCATTTTATTGTCGCAGTTAACTGTTCCTTTCAAAATGTGTGATTATTGTCTACAAAGTATGCTGATAACATTTTATTTCAATACACGTTGTCGTTCAAGAGATATTTAAAAAATTCATAAATTTTTGGATAACCTCTCGTACATCATTTGTGTAGTAAAGGAAAATTATATTCAGTATTATAGTGTAACTTTGATGCCCAGAGCTCAAATACTTGGCATGTAATTTTACACAAAACATATATCTAATATATATAAATATATCTTTAATTTAACGCTTACTGTAAAATGTGCACCAACCTGGGTTCACTTTACTTATGTCCGATATAAGAACATATAACTTAAGACGGTGACTTATTAGGTAAATTTTATTCTTATATAGTTTTAACAATAAGGAATATATATTTTGTATGTTACATTTATCATGCTTCTTTGAACAAATTTCACAATGTATTTATTGTAATTTAAGAAATATATATCTAAATGTCTAAACAGACAAAAGAAAACAGTCAAGCAATTGGCCATTGATTATTGATAAAACTGTATTGTTTTTTTTTTAATCGTAATCTAAAGTAACATCCTATCATTTAAGCAAAGATATAATCATCCTTTTCATTTTGAATTATTTCTAATTAAATTGTAAAGTTTAAAACGAACAGCAGACAGAATTCAAAATATTGAAAGAAGAATATGATTTGATTTCGAAAATCTACTATCCGTTTGTGCAGGACGGAACTCGTATATTAAAGATATATTGAATAATATGTGAGATATAATGTCGATTTATCTATGATTTTAAAGTTATCATTTTTATAATCAAATATGAGCTCGATACAATGAAATCCTCTTTATAATTATGACACAGTGCAAAGTAAAGTTATATTAAATGGATATCGCACCATTTGACTACATAAAACATGTGTGTAACTACTTAATCGGAAACGTTCGCAGTGTGACCACGAAAACAAATTGTGTATGGCTTACATATTCCAGAACGCATTCCACACTCTTGTAACCATCCACTGTTGCTGTCTCTCTTCTTTTTCCTTTTTTAAACGCGCGGCTTCCTCACGAGCGTTGTCTTGTTCCTTTCTATAGCGTGCAGCTTCTTTTTCTGCAGCTTCTTGTTCAAGTTTGTAGCGTTCGACTTCCCTTTGTGCTGCTTCTTTTTCCAACCTATCTTTCAAAAATGCTTCATACTTTTCTTCATCTACTGCTTGCTGTTCACGACGATCTTTATCTAGCTTTTTGTAATGATCTTCTAAGTATTTCATCTGTTTTTCTGACTCATCTTCTTGAGCTTTTTGTCGTTGCTTCCATAATATGTCAAGTTTTTCTTGGTTTTGCTTTTGCTCGGCTGAAAGGGGAATTAATAATTGTGAATGCTATACCGAAAGTTATGCTTATCGAAGCATTTTATTTGACTCATATTTTATAAATAACAAATATCTTTAAGAGTGTACAACCATTTTTCAATATGGTTAGCTCTAAACACTATTTTTATCATTTACTGTCATTCTTTAAGAATCTGGACCATATCTAAAGTACACTACGGGTGGAAAATGAAGCAGAGAGGTGATTGGTACAGATAGTTTGATGCTTAGTGAGTCAGTATCATTTTCATATTTGACTATCAAACAGTTAATCAAACTTTTTTTCATTGGATAATTTTAATACTATATAAAGGCAATTAACAAATACCTTCTTTCTCTTTCTGTGAGATGTTTTTATCAGCTTCAATTATTTTTTCTTCAGGTTTGGTCATACTTTCTACAAATCTGTACCATGTAGATAAAATCTATGAAAAGAATGAATAGTTCTTAACCATATGAATACTTTAAGATTTCTTTGAAAATTGCAAAAAGACACAAGTCTATTCTAGGAAGCACATAAAACAAGAGAATTATAATGCCAAGAGATCACTCATATTTATTGCTAGAAAAATAATATTGCAAGGCAAGAACGACATTCACTTATTTAAAGATAAAAGCCTTGAAAATAGGACCACAACTGACACTTTTATAGGATGTCTAAAAGGCAATGCTGCTTGTTAAAAAAACTATTTTTACACAAGAATAGTCAAGTGTGGTGGCCTTATAACGTTTATATATTAAACTAATTGGCCCATTGGAGTGTTTAAAGTCGGTTATGCTATATTTCAAATATCTAACATTAGGGCATTGATGCACATACGTGTGACGAGACCTACTGGACAATGCTACATACAAAATATATTTGCTTCTGACTATGTGCATTTTTATAATTGAGTACTCAAATAAAATAAATGTCCAATATAAGTTTATATTCAACACGGTGAATCAAGAGGCTATGTGCACTATGTAATGCTACGATCCAAATATCTAAGTTCTGGTCATTATAGCTTCTGAAAAGAGTCTTTTTTAAAACAAATTATTGTCAGTCAGCTGATATTACCTACAACTAATGGAAGCAATATTTGTTTTTCAAAACGACTCCTGGATAGAATTTCATGTTAAGTTTAGCGCGAGTCTTTTTGTGTTGAATATATGGTGAATAGCAATACACAATGATCATCATACTATCTGTTCAAAAGGGCACATCTGTGCATTTTGCACTTAGATATGCTAAAACGATTTTTATCACATGTATCTTTTGAAAATATAAATTGTGCGTTTAAATATAAATGCATTCTAAATCTGGGCGAATTATGATAACCGTTTTCTGAATCCCGGTAGCAGCAATCATTTTCAGTAAAACCTATTAAAAGAAAGAAATTAAAGAAATATAGAAATACAATATCAAAATATTTGTAAACCTCGTTCTCCTTGAAGTCTTTGAGAATACTGAAATATTTATCTTTTGCTTTCTCAACATCACGCTTATATATTTCATGACCACCTGCTGTTTCATAATCTCGATTTTCTAGACTCTTTTCAAGGTATTTGACAAACAAATTTTGCATTGTATTCTCACATTTTTCTCGAACTTTTTGCTCATTAGTTGATTTTATCTCGTACCAAATTGCATCCATTTTCCTCTGAAAAGAAATCAAAATTTGTTTATTTCTAGTTGGATTTTAGTCACACCGAGACTGTAAAGGTTTTTGGTGATAGAAGACCTCAAGTGTCACTATATAAAATTATTTTAGACACAAAAGGGCACCTAAGTAGAAACCACATACCTTTCATAACTTAGCTGGATATCTTTCTCACATGACATAATCCAAAGTCCATGACGGAAAAGGAACCACAAGCGATAACAGCCAAATGATATGGAACCGGCGATTTTTATCACTCAATCACGGACTCAACTAATCAAGTTAAACGTTATTATTATTGTTATTTCTATTATTATTATTATTATTATTATTATTATCCATCATGACAAGTCGTCAAGTATTATGCCTAGTTAATTGAAAATCCAGCCATAAATGATATGATTTATGACCATCAATGTACCCTTGTGACATTGTACTCTAAAATACTCAAGTGGCCTTTTAAAGTACAATATTATTCAACACAGCATTGACTTATTTCAAATGCCCATCATATCCCAGAAATATTTCTATTTTTTGGTTCTCAACTCTTTATAATTTTGTGTCTGATGTAGTTTTCAATGTGTTACTCATTTGCCGATGACCTGAACCATCTCCACTTCTGCTGCTTTTTGGCAATTAGTCAAGTTACATTAATTAAATATAAAATATTAAAATGCAACTTTTGTTTATATCATGCTACTTTTGTGACACATTATTTCACTTTTAGAGCTACTTTCTCCAGGTGATAAGCATTGGACATGGATTTAAACCATTATGTACATGTAATCAAACTTATGTTCATGTTTGCACTTTTTTAAAACATAAAACATATGGAATAAATATAATTTTCAATGCACTTTCATATTATGACTTTAGACATTCAAGTTTGACCTTGACCATAAGGCTTCTAAACTTGTTTACATTATGTCATCTAAAAAAGCATCTATTCTGAACTATGCACCATAGAATGACTTCCTTCTATATTTACAAATGGATCCTTTACGCATGGAAAATATTAAACTTGTGCAAAACAAAAATAACCCACAATGCATTGAGCCTTTAGCATGTAAGACTTTTATATGCTTGTAGTCAAAATACTATAATGAAATCAAGAACTTACCAGCCGAATCAAGATACTGCAGAACCAATACTTTTAATAAATTCCCGACAAAATGACTAGACTTTGGATGGAAACTAAAGTATTCCCTTACATGACATAGACCTCGTTTATAGTCTCTTACCTGAGCTTGAAATAGACATTTTGCTTGAAAATCATTAACAACATTCTGTCGAACATAATCAAGAGCTTTCGTTTGTGCGCTTGTGTAACGTTTCCCCAAATCGCTTTCAGAGACTGGCAGCATTACTTTTTTCATTTCATTTTCAAACAAATCTAGAGCCTCTTTTTCAATTTTAGCATTTTCTATTTTCGCTACAGCTGTAAATGCGTCATCGACATCTGGAACATCACCGTCTTTGATTGCTTTGACGTATTGGTCAGCCAATGTTACGAACACTTTAAAACGGACAAAAGATCGTTTCAGGTAAAGGATAGTTCTAAAAATGATAAAGAACTCTAAATCTAGGTAAAGGATGAATATAATGTGGTGCAAAAAAAGAACTCCTCTGAATGCATAAAAGAATAATGAGGTCTGAGTAAAAATTCTAAGCTCGTATCTAATGGAAGAGGAAATTCAGGGGAATCTTTAGAAGAAACAATTTCCTATACTGAAAAATACAATCAAAATTTTGGAATCGATTATGAGGTAATAATGAGACTACCGAAATTTGTTCCAAATTTAGGCATCTCATGTTCATTGAAAATAGTTAACTTCTAATAGGCTTGCGACATCATGTCCACTAAATAATCTGTGATGAAAGATATGTAGGTAACTAATAGTCGAACTACATACATTCCTCAAACACATTTTTGAATTAAAGTAATGATGGGGATTTACCGTGTTGGACAGTCTGTGATTAAACAAAAACATTTAAATACAATATAAAGCGACGCCAAAAATGTTGCTATGTATGTATGTCAAGATTTAATTACATACTTTCAATAGTTATGGTAATTTATTACTTACTTTGTCCATTTATTGGTTTACTTGCAAGCAATTTCTTCGGTGGTATTTTGTATATATAGGATGTAAATCGATTAGTTACTTCCTTGAATCTTGTAGATAACTGGTAAAAACTCAACGTTTCAAGATTCTCAAGAACTTCACCATCACCCGGAACTGGAAAAGCAAAGCACTGGCGTCTCGAAAAGTATTTTCTGATGCATGCTCTTGGTTTGTTGAACTGGTCTGCTTTGCTTTTTTTCTCCGCTAAACTTTGCTCAAGATAATCGTTTTCTGTTATCTTTTTTCCATCCTTTATCAATTTAAGACTGAAATCTCTCAAACAGAGAACGAAGTCAGGAAGTATTAGATTGATCGATTGGTTATCCTCAGACGATTGTCCACGAAATCTTATATTACTTGCCATTTCTGTTACAAATCTAGTATTTTAGTTAAGTTGTTACATACATAAGTATAATATTTTTAAAAGATAATCTTAAACAGAATGACGTTTCTTAAAACGTATTCGTAGATTAAATCTGTTTGTTTATTTGCTTTGTTTATTTTATTTATTTACATTTATTTATATTGCTTCGTTATCTCTGAGCAATGATTTAATAAAGCGCAAGATATAATTAATTCTGCAGTGTAAAAAAATCATAATTATTCCACCATCAGTATACAATTACGATAGAATTACCAAAGAACAACTAAACTGACTGACTTGAAACACTCTCACTCAACACTGGTCTAACACCCTTATATATAACTAAATTAATCCAGCTAAACATGAAAATCTAGTTAATCAATAAAGTTATAAAAAGTCAATGTTTCCAATCAAAATTCGATACATATTTATTTACTACATATATGATGCAATAGAAATATCATTTATTCTTTTGTAACGAATTAAATGACATGTGTTTAGGTATTGAAAATTTATGGAAATTGTCAGTGAATTCGGACAATCACTGAACCGGATAAGAGTAAACAACAATTGACAAATGCTGGTACGAATAATTTAATAATGTCTCAGCTTTTTGTTTAATATACCCTTGAAGATAAAATATTTTTGCTTCTTTATTCATTTCTATTTATCTATTTTTGTATTGACATGTTTAATAAACAGATGATTCTTATTGAACGATAAGAGATTGTAAAAATTAAATATTAATATTGTAATTTCAAATGCATTTCCGTTTTCTTTCCTTAAACTATTCTGCCAATAACATGAACAAACATGTAAAAAAAAACTTCTTATCCGGAAACCTTTCTAATCCGAACTTTTCTTCTGGTCCGGACGAGTTTGGATTAGACAGGTTCCATTGTATATAGTTATCTCTTTTTTTTGAAGATTATTGAAAGAAAAACGTCATTTGTATCTTGTTTTATTTGAATACAAAAGCATCAGAATAAAGGACACTGGACGAAATGATTAAGGTTCTTGATATAAGTATGTTTTTCTTGGCATAATACGTGTCGTTAACACATTTGAGGACAATTTTAAAGAACTTGAGAGTAAGTGTTTTAGGTTTTACGTCACATCGATAATGTAACGTCCATTCGGTGACATTCCAGCTTTTTTATAGACGAAGTCCTCATTTGTCCCTTTATTATGTCAGATATTTAACCACCGACCTTCCGTAATGTACCTTGACAGTTTCCATACATGACCAAAAGCTAACGTCCATAACCAGTAGCCATGTAATAAGGGTCGCCCACTTGATCCCGATAAGGAATGGAATTACAGTAAAAACGCAATATGAGAAATTTAAGAAATTAGATTTTAAAAAAATCATCGCCCGTTACCCACGGTATATATTGTGTACATACTACGTTATATATATATTCCGTATGCATACTACACTATCTAGATAATGTTGTATATACGGAATATAAACCGAAGGTAACCGACATTGCTCGAAAGTAATCATTGTCATAGAACAGACAAAACATGCTAACTTTTAAATTATTGATATATTATTATATCATATGCTTACAGAGGGACACAAAACACATTCTGACTTAATGTAAGTAATAATCGATGTTTTGATGGAACTTAATTGTTATCTCTAAAAATTCGTGTATATTTGTTTTTAATCTAATCATGAATAATCATAGCATAGATAGTATTCTATATTGATTAAAATTGAATTTTTATTCTAGAAACCAAGAACTTATACCCCTGTTTTATAAAACATTCGCATACCAATGTAACAGTCATGTTAGTTAAAATAAAAAGGATACGTGAGTTTAGAGACGGCATCGTTATCAAAAGCGCCCTTCATGTTGTAAACTAAACAGTTGGAAAGGAGTGTCGCTAGGGTAAAAATCTTGTTGTCATGACTGGGGTCACCCTGTCAAATACCATTATAAGTAATTGACTTTAAAACAAGTTCTAAAATACATGAGTGATAAGCTTGTAATTAGTTTGTACAATAACTTATATTGATTACGTAATATTGTTTTGTAACATTTTACCGTAATATCATTTTGAATTAACTATTCATACCTTGTCAACATCACCAAGTCCTTCGGTATCAAGAAGCAGCAAAACAGTGTTCGACATTTTGGGATGTATTTTACACCATGCCCAAATGCCCTTGGTTTTTGATTCAATTGTATCTCCCAGCGCAAAACCTAAATCAGCATTAACAAAAAAAACAGAACTTTAACTTACATTTCGTTGATTGGCATAACGATAAGTAACAGTTTAAATACGATGTAACATTATCATATGTCATTTCAATTAATTTGTAATAATAATAAAATACGCAAATAATTTGATTAAGATAACATTACGCTGACATACTCTGTTAATTACCTTTGCTGGACTCCGCCAGACGATTCATTAGATACGATTTTCCAGTTCTGTACAAACCTGCGACGGCTACAACAACCATTGGCCAATCAATCTTTGCTATTTGATCAAATGCATTTTCCTGGCTCTCTAAAAGTATTTTAGTTTCTTCTCCTTTTTCGTTTGTTTCACTTATGGCGCTGATCAAGCACATGGGATATTGGAAAATTTCCAAATCATTTGGAGACCACCTGCTGCAATTTTTATCACCAATTGTTCTAAATGATTCAGCAAATGATTTTTTTTTTTGTTCTTATATTATAAAATTGACTGGAATGTTAAAATTTCTTTTCAATATATGCTCCACGACATATAAGATCAACGGGAAACAGTGGATAGCACCGCTGATACAAATTACAATCCAAACATCACAAACACATCAACAGAAGACAAAACATGTAATACTTGGTCGTCGCCTCGCAGACATATGAGTTCTTTAAAACAAAAAGCAAACAAAGCATTTTAACGACATTGGCGAAGGGAATGGCAAACATCTGGATGTATTTTAAATGCGGCTTCCAATAATACACATATCTATAAAAAAAAAACTTACCGGCTTTGACTGACAGACACGTTTACCATTTTTTCCCGTAATTCGTTGTCGCATCCATTGCCGGAACTGAAATATTTGACGTAAATTTGACATATTCGATATTAGTTTAAATTGAAACATTTGCTTTTGTTGTGTTATTGAATGGTACACTTTCTTGCAAGCGATTTGATTGACAATAAAAACAGCAACAGAGGACCAAGAAATACGCGAACTTAGCAGAACATCTCAAATGTTTTATATGTGTATAGAAAATGATGTATTATCCTATTGTTGCCCTGTCATGGAAATGTCAAAAGTAGGCCAAAACAATTTACAAACAATATCATAATTACGTACTTCTTATCCAACTTGTCTATTTTTCTTGGTAATATGCTTTGAGAGGACCCATCATCAAGCCTTGTACCTGAAGCTAAAACTAAATATGTTAAAATTGACAATAGATTTTTTTTTATTCAAAGTTATTTAGATGACTTGTTTGGTATTTCATTTTAAACGTGCACACGGATTTTTATCACTAATAAAAAAAACTATATACAGAAATAACTGTTATGAAATGATTTTAACTGAATACTGAATAATATTCCGAGAAATTTGAAGTTTAGATCAAAATTTCGAAAAATAAATGTAAAACAAGATATATTTGTTAAACATGTATGCCCCCTATCGGCAGCCACTAAGTTATGTGGTCAGGTTATTATGAATAACTTTTAACCTAGTGACCAAAAAAATCAATAAGGGTTATCTACTGGTCATGACTAGTCACTAGGTAATTGTGACCGTTAATTTTGTGTAGCAATTTTATGACAAAGTTATCACAAATCTTACCAAATAATATATGCATAAATTGTATGAATCATGTGGGCGAACAGCTCATGGCTTGTCAAGTTATTGATCAGAAAAGGTTTTACGTACAAGGGCAATATGACCTTGACCTTTGAACCCTGATACAAAAATAAAGTGGGGTCATCTACTGCCTAACTCTAATGCACCTACGAAGTCTGAGGGCAAACATCCCAGGGCGTGTTAAGTTATTGATCGGAAACCATTTTTATCTTCATGGTCAATTTGACCTTGACCCTTTGACCCCCCGCCCCCCAAATTTTCCCGGGGGCAATTAACTTTTTCATGAACAATATAACCAAGTTTTTAAGGGTTTTTCTTACGGGGCCCAAGCTTTATTTAAATTACTAAAGGGAAAAAGGGTTTTTATTTTAAACCGGACCGACCCAGAGGACGACAGCAAAACAATAACTCTTTACTTTTTTAAAAGGGGGGCATGAAAAAAGATAATTTTTTTTACAAAAACTGTTAAAAAGTTTTTTTTGGGATAAGTGATTGGGTTTGTTTCCCAAAACGGGCAGGGGAAAATGTTAAGTAATCAGAGAAATATTATTTTGGTTTTTTTATAAGATAGAAAATACAAAATAAAATGAATCAAAATTGCGAAATAAAATTTGTAAAGCATTTTCATAATTTAATACAAAAAAATTTTTATTAAATTTGAAAAAGGGTTGCACAGGATATGGGGTTTTGGTTGTTACAAATTAAAGTAGCAACCTGATTGGTGTTGATGATTAGTTTCTTTTCTTTGAAATTCCTGTTTTCTTTTGTGGCGGTATTTAAAAAATCTTTGAAAATTTATGCAAGATAAAATGTCACAAAAATGTTAATAAGTAAAATAATATTATTTTTTGAAAACTGTTATGTAAAACAGAGAAATAGAAAAGAGGCATCGGGGGAGAACACGAAGGCTATCTGCTTTTGTACAATGGGCGTAAAATTTATTAATAGTAACATAATATCATTTTTTGGACAAACTGGGTTAAGTTACACAAGTAATAGAAAAAGCTAATTGATAAACGAGGCTCTCTGATTTGTACGAGGGGGCGTAGCCCCCCAAGTATAAAATCGGATTGCCGAGTTTGGTTTGGTGTTCTTTTTTCTTTTGTTATCAATAGTCCAAACATAAAAAAAAAAACACATTCCCTGTTTGTCACAATATGAAACCCATTAAAAAAAGCAACCAAATGAACTAGGATCTGAAATAGATAATTTCTATCGCATACCTTTTTCTGTGCACAATAAGTAAACCCACAAAAACGGAGTTAGTAATGGGCACATGTTGTGGAGTGCGGGTAACTGATACCCCTACAACTCAGTAAACGCAACTGTGCTTGTAATTACTGTTATAACGATTTTAAACTCCATTTAACACATTTTCCCAACAGAAAAGGTCCCCAAAGACTATAATGATACACATAATTTTAATTTAACCCACTTTCTTTTAATATTAAATTAATGCTTGGTAGAAAATAGTATGACTTCAAGACATTCATATAGACTCTTTTCAATAAATGGGCTTTAATTTGAAGTAAACCATGATGTAAGTTTCAGTGCTGTGTCGCTTTTTTTTCCATACTTTGGAAAAACTTTTAATTTTTTGACACTGGAGTGTCCATGTTTTTGCCTTTTAATCAGAGAAATTTCGGCTGGGGTTTTTTAATCCATTTTCGAAAATCTAAAAAAAATATAATTTGGGAAAATATTTTTAATTTTTTAAATGAAATGGGTTGCAATCCGATCGGCCGTTTTGGGGAAACTATTATCCGTTCCAAAAAGTCACGGCTGTTCATATACGCGCTCCTTCATAATGCCCCCCCCGCTGTTGGCGATGTCCAGAACGGAGAGTTACCAAATTTTAATATGTAATACAAGCGTCAAATAGCTGCAAATGAATGCTGTAACACCACAGCTTACACTGCATACTATGTAAAACTTGAAGTAAAAAGCGAAGCCTTACGAAACGGAAATTCCATTAAATCCTTATTAGTACTCGTTTGATACTGTGACAGGGCAGGTAATATAACGCTTAACGCAATGTCGTTTACCCCATTTACACAACTGCACATGCTGATCAACATTCCTGTAAAGTTTCATGACTCTATGTCAAAAACTTGTTGAGCTATGTGTGACGAATGGCATCAAAGAGAAAGAACAGTTACCTATTGTCCATCTAGCCACATTATTACTGTCTCGTTAGAGCTGATTGACAGACGGACAAGGGTAAATCTAAAAGTGGGTGCACAATAAACTCAATGTCCGAGATTAGGTGCCATGTTTAAATACTTTTGCGCAAGTTTTAAACAAATCCCCTCCTTCAAATAAAAACCACATTTATAGATATTATTTTGAACAGCAAATAGAAATCAAATAGTAGCATGTTGACAGTCCTGCAGACTTTATACTTACATTAACGCTCAGAATTACCTTGCATAATTAGAAGCAAACAATGAATCGTAATGTCGTATTTCAGTGCCTTTGATATTTGTCTTACATAAAAGGTCCATGTGGCATTAATGATGAAACCTCATTCTTGCAAAGCATGACCATAAAGACACTGTGGTTATATCAAGGCATATTTTCTATAAATCCTGTCTGTTTTACGGTAGGGAAATGTTTGAAGGTCCATCACCGATTTCGTACAAAGGCACGCCAATTAGCTCCCTAAAACATCATTGATTAAGGAGTTGAATACAATTTTTCAAAATATAATGCCTATGAATGTGATGAATATACATTGCTAAATGATGTTTAAATGAGGTAATTGTTTACTTTAAATTAAGGCTGAAAGGAATTTACACTTTCATTTCTTATCAATAATTTGTCTCTTTAGAAAATCACGAAGATCTTTGAGACGATATGGATGTCGCTTATTGTCTAAGTTTACACTTATCACTTATAATGTGCAATTCAGACAATAAACGTATTGGAATCGAACGAAACTACTCTTTCGAAATCTGATAAAATAAAGAAGGATTTTAGTTTTTATTGATCTTGAGATTATGTAGTTTTAATGACCATGACCTAAAATCAGCACTTATCATCGGTCGCAAGTGCGAACACATTTTATTTGAATTGTCCTTTGATAATGGATAAACAAGGTTTGAAGTTTATTGACATTGGCATTTGATTTCCAATTGAAGGAAAGACCATATGTATGACTTATTAGGCAACACAATATTGAGTTAAACAATGCAAAAGCGTGACTAAATTACAAAATCTAAGGATTTTAAATTCAAATAAAAATTGATTCCCAGGCCTTTGGAAATATCAGTGAAAGTATATTGTTGTTAAACAAAGAACGAATGAGATATCTAACTTATGTCATCTCATGTCATTTACAATAACAGATTTAACAGTGAAAGTCTTTGTACCAAATTCCACTGGTAGAGGATGAAGACTTTAGACCTATGTGTATTATTTCAGGCAAATATATAAAACATAATTCAGAAATAAAGTATATGTATATATTTAAAGTATAAGAAGCATATTAGTACTGGCGGAAAATCGTAATTGTAAATATGGTATACATATCGTATTTAAAGATAGTCATGGCATGACACACCATATATTGAAATCAGAAAACTGAAAAAAATATATGACTTTTATTCAGATTGATATTTATAGATCAATATTTTACCATTTTTTATTTTATGTAAAGACGGTGCATTATTTTCGGAAGAAGTCTTTTAGATTTTGCACCATCTTTTGGTTTTCGTAGAGACATACGGGGACACTTTTGTTTGCCTTAAACCTCATTTTCGTCCACCACCTAGACTTCAACCAACGTATGTATCCATCTACTCCTCATTATTTCTTGATTATATTAAAACTTTCGGTCTGTGGATTTTTGGTGCTGCCTACAGTTACATGACTTTCATGGTTACATTCAAATTAAACAATAAGATTTATATTCATTGCAAGATACAAAAGACAACAAAAATGTTGATTTATTTAACTATGTAACACTTGCCATATATGATGTTGATACATGGTCAATTGTAGCAAATGTCAATCATTTTGTAAACATTGAAAAAGGAGGAAATTAAAGTAAATGATCGTCATTGGCCAGCGTTACTATAAAGACCACGTATACAAAATCCTGACTTTTTGTCTCGGATAAGGAGAGAAGATGTCAAAGATGTCAATCTCCTAATCTAAAGAAACGTTATTGAGAACTTACAACCTCAATTCAGGAGAGAATAAACTATATTCAGTACATTAAATTTGTATTGAGATAGGGATGTGCTGCTGCCATTCCTTCTCAGCATTACCGCAAGTAAAAATATGTTATCTAAAAATTTAAGAGTGTTTGAAAAGGACTGACAGATTTATTAAAAAGCATAAAAATGATAAAATACAAAAATATAGATTAAAAGTGTGGTCAACATTTACGGAACAGAGTCACCCCGCCACAAAAATAAAGAAATAAACATATACTTGTAAATTCGCTTAATACACTTCTAAGTAAAATATAATGTGAATGAGTTCAGACCTCATTAAGATAACAGAAATGTCAGTGTAAAATGTTAAAACTTGATGAAATTTGTCAAAAAAATCAATGCCTGACGGGACGACAATATACATGAGAACTCGAGGTGAAGGATAGTCCTCAAGGAACTTAAATTTCCAATTCGTCGCAAGGGATGTTACAAAGTAAATGGTATTTATTATTTAAATCCATTCTTAAATAACAATTTAAAGAACA
This sequence comes from Ruditapes philippinarum, assembly GCF_026571515.1. Classification (NCBI taxonomy): domain Eukaryota; kingdom Metazoa; phylum Mollusca; class Bivalvia; order Venerida; family Veneridae; genus Ruditapes; species Ruditapes philippinarum. The sequence goes on from NW_026852809.1 coordinate 64,899, forward strand.
TCGATGAATAGAAATTGAACTACATTAGCTATTTGTATGACTTTATTGGGTTTTAAATAATCTTCATGGTTCATTTGATTCGCATCTGACATAACATTTCATGTAAAAACCGTATTCTGTAAATACATGTATGTTGTTTCATTATGCAATAAATTTATTTTTCCTTGGGCGGCATTTATATCCTGTAGTCTATGTTCCTTTAAATGATTCACATGATTGTATGCTTTGTGTATTGCTACATGTTATATATGTTGTATGCATATCCTGTCTGGTAAATTATCGTCAGCTGTAAATGTTTCCTCTTCATTTTTCATTTTCTTCATCCAAGAGAGTACCTCATAGAAAAGTCGTCTTTATTTGGAAAGTTTCGGAAAATGTCGAAGCGTTTATTCTATTCAATCAGTGAAGAAAGACCTTCATTTACGTACATCAATTTACAGATATATCTTTGCCCCTGACATAACAACTACTTATGAAACAGACTGAAACATTCAATCTTACATTTTTGTAGAGGATTCCTTATTAATTAATCCTGTCAAGTCTTGTCAAAATTTACACAGTGGTTCATAATAAGGCGCTTTTAGAATAATCATAAAGTACATTCTTTATATTTTTAGATTTAAACTGTTTGATTTAACATAACAGATATAGCTGCGCTCTTGATTTATTGAAAATGGTTATTGATCTTGTTAAATGAAGTTTAACCCGCCATCGATAAACATGATGATACTTGTTTTACAAGTACCTGAGTTTTCCCTCTACCAGTAAAGCTAGAAAGTCGATTTAAAGCTTGATGTTCGATGAAAATCCAATCAACCAACGCACACCGTTTTATTACAATATTACTAAGTGCCAGGTCAATACCTCCTCTGCTAGATGAGGTAATCTGGTCAAGCATCAAATATTCTCTTCAAGTTAAATTATTTTTCAAAGGATTTTAGACGATTAACCAATATTGGGCAAATAATCCTTTGATGTGAAAATAATATATTTGTTGATTTAATGATTTAACTGCATGTAACCGACTATTAATCCAACAATATTTCTGAATCAACGATGAGGCACATGACCATTTGAACCGGAGACCCCTTGATTACCGTTTCGATACCCTCTTCAGTAAGACAATGTTTCTGCTTATTGAGCTAAATAGTAAAGCATTCAGTCAATGGGCCTCCATAGTTTTACAAAGAACTAAAAAAATAATAGGACATTTTAAAATTTTAAAATAATAAAAAAATGTTTATATCTATAAAATTTACCTTCAAGTATTTGTTATCCGAAGTACAAAATTTGACTTAATATCTATTGACAAGTAAACCCGAACAAAGCACTGCAGTAAGGAAAACTGATATCTGGTAGAGAGAGAAAAACAACTCTTTTCATAACCGTTTTTGAAAAACGGATTTCGTTTTCCTCTACTTTATACTGTGAGTAAGTGCATACACTGAGTTTCTTTAAAAACGCATATTTTCAACAAGAGCACCGCTAGGCGGAGCATTATATGCCCAAAAGTGATTTTTTTAGTAAAGATGAAGCATTTGTAAGACATGGGAATTAAATAAAGTATTACCTCCTTCACAAAACAATCCTCCTTTGAAGTTTCAATATTGTGGTCCAAATGGAACTTTAATAATGCCTAGGAAATGGTTTTCAGTTCTAAGGTAATAGTGACCTTGACCTTTGACCTTGTGATCCCAAAATCAATAGGGGTCTTCTACCCAATATGGACAATCATCCTATGAAGTTTAAGCACAGTGGGCCAAATGAAACTTAAGTTATGTTCCGACAACTATTTTCAGTTTTAAGATAATAGTTACCTTGACCTCTGACCTTGTGACCCAAAAATTAATAGCGGTTTTTTACCCAATATGGACAATCATCCTGTGAAGTTTGAACACTATGGGCCAAATGGAACTTAAGTTATGCTCAAAAAACTGTTTTCAATTTCTAAGTAATAGTGACCTTGACCTTTGACCTTGTGACGCCAAAATCAATAGGGGTCTTCTACCCAAAATGGACAATCATCCTATGAAGTTTGAACACTGTGGGCCAAATGTAACTTAAGTTATGCTCCGGAAACTGTTTTCAGTTTTAAGGTCATAGTGACTCTGACCTTTGATCTTGTGATCCCAAAATCGATAGGGGTATTCTACCCAATATGGACAATCATCCTATGAAGTTTGAATATTTTGGGCCAAATGGAACGTAAGTTATGCTCCAGAAACCAAATTGCTAACGGACGGACGGACAGACGGTCCCCAGGGGTATAACATAATATGCCCGACATTCTTTCGGGCATATAAAAAGAATTAAACCACAACAAAATGAAAATAGTAAAGTTATTTTTATCCTGACGCTAAAATTTGTACAGATATCAATCGCACTGACAACTGCTTAAACTTGGCACAGTATTTTGCGGCACGTGAACCACAAACAAATCCGCTTCATGAAATATAAATTTGTATCAGAGTAATCACTTTGATTAGCATATTAGAAAAAACGTAATGAAACATATAAGCATGTCAACTGTTCAATCGAATGTTTACGGACATACACTCAAGGAGGATTCCTGAAACTCAAAGATATATCGCAACCTCGTATGTCAGTATTATTGCTTTCAACTATTGCTTTTCCTTCATGGACAAGACCATGTGACAAATAATGTGAGGGTTCGTCCTTCGAAATGATGCCATACAATACTTTCACAGTGGTTATATTAAAACATATCTTCTATTAGGTTTGTCTGGTTAACGTTACATTGACGTTTGAAGGCTCATCGCCAATTTTGTACCAAAACAAATAACAATAAGTTTTCAAAAATCTTTATTCAGACGTGGAACACACATTTCTAAAATATTGCATATGAATTATTTTTTGTTGAGATACAAATATTGCTAAATGATCTTGAATCATATAATGCTTGATTTGATTTGTTTAATTTGAATTTGATGCACTTTCGTTGTTAATAATTTGTTGGCAATAATACTGAAAATGTTTAAAAAGATAAGATAAGATAACATAACAATTGTTTTCTAGATTTTATATTTATCACGTCCGTTAAATCATTTAAATATCGATGCGTTTTTAAAGTTCTTCAGTGTACAATTCTGACGATCAAATTATTGGACTTGAAAATGAAACTACTACTTTGAAATCTGTTTAAATATTTACGCAGAACTTTAGTCTCCATTTATATGTCTGGAATACATTCATAATTTAAATAGTATTGCATTTCTGCATCGAAGCACTATTTAGATTGTATGCCATAATTATCACAATGTAAAATATTGTTATTTTAACAAAAGGCCAATCATGCACAAAAGAAATGATTTTAATTTTACACAAAAGGTTTTATCGTTGATGCCCTGTTCACAAAAATAAACCAAATTAGCTAATACCTGAGCCATCACTTTGTTCTGTTGCCTTTTTACAAACTGTACAGTTACTTAGTATTTTATATGGAAGTCAGTGTACATTTTGCCTTTTTTTATTCATGACAAATAATTTCAGATTTACGGTAAATTTATGACAAATAATTTCAGATTTACGGTTAATTCGTGAGATGACAAGCATCTAACATGCTCTTAAATCATCGTGAAACATTGTTAAAACCAAATTTGCCATTATTTCAAAACTAGAAAAAAATATTTCTCATGAAAAATGTTAATATACATATAATTTATTTATTTTTCTATTTTTTATTGATTTATTGATTTATTGTTTAATTTATTTATCTATTTATTTATTGTTATTGTTTATTTATATTTTCAATTATAAAATAATAAAGTAGAGGAACACATGTACCACACCAGTTCAAGTTTCAATATTTTTAATTGGCTACTAGTTTCGAGTAATATAATACTCTTCATCAGGCATAAATAAATATGAAATTGTAACTACTTTATTTTTTTAATTGTTTATTTCACAATTTCTGTTCGTGTTTCGATTTACTTCTTTGCCATATGAACTGGGGGGACTTCATTTCTCCGCTATATAACTTATCGGTCCTTATCGTTATGTGAATAATACATTAAAGTGCGAATACATATCATCTAGCGTGAACTTTAATGGCAAGTGATAATGTTTTGATGTTTATCTTCAATGGCATTGAATTTTAAATTTATGACATCATCATCTGTATAACCAATATCTCACGATAAAATATTGAGATAAACAACTTGAAGTCAAACTCGTGATGAAATTAGAGTATATAGTTTTTGTTATTCAAATAAAAAGTGTTTTAAAAGCCCTTGAAAAGATGCAAATGAAAGGATATTGATTTTGAACTTGGCTTTTCATAGAAAAGATGTTTTAATATTGGAATACAAACTGAAAGTAAAGACCGACTATTATAGATTTCACCTTGAATATCTCGTTACAATTGAATTTGAAATTTCAGAAAATTTAATTTAAAATTTGCATATTATATTTTACATGAGAGATAGTGCAACATCATGCACTAGATTTATCATCAAAAGAGAATACTAGTCTTTTTAGTCTGCAAAATTCTTATGTGCATCAAAATATGTGTTTTATGGTACACTTGATCAATTGGCTTTAAAACATGAATAAATAATGAAGTGCAATATACGCTTAGATGTCAGGTACACAAATTAAAACAATCATATATTTTTACTCTTATTGACATCAATGGATTAAATTTGTGTTTGGTTGGCCTTAATATTTTGATCTTATACAACTGTAACGTGTGCAACACAAACCAAGATGATATTCTGACTATACTTTTGGTTACATAATTTGCATAGTCTATTTTTCCTTTCAATGTTATAATATCTTTCTATTTCTAAAAACCCTTTCATTTTAGACCGGATTCAAGTTGTCGCCCTTTAATGACGCCATTGGGACACTGAGTACATTATTAAAGAGGTATGAAAATCTAAATCCTTCCTCTTACATGTCTTATAGGATGGGCAGATTGAAATTACCGAACTTTTGTATTATTTAATAAGATATTACATAAAAGGATGTAGGGGGCGTCCGTGGCTGAGTTGTTAAGGTCGTTGACTTCAAACCATTGTCCCTCACCGCTATGGGTTCGATTCCCGACAGGGACTAAGGATTCTTTCATGTGAGGAAGCTATCTTGCTACCTTATGGAACGTCGGTGGTTCTACTCTGGTGCTTGAAATAATGCATGGAAGGGCACCTGAGGTCTTCCTCCACCAGTAAAGCTGGAACGTCGTCATATGACCTATACTGTGTCGGTGTGACGTTAAACCCAATAAAAACAAAAAGAACATAAAATAATGTTCCAATTAATAAAATAGTCTACCACAATAAGTTTATTACTTAAACATATATGGGTAACTGTTCGTGGTTACCATTTTCGTTTAAATCTAACCTGGGACCAAAAAAATGTCCATGATCTAAATAAGGGAAAATATCACACTGTTTACCACAAAGTTTAGTCGTATTACTTGCTTATTTGCACGTAGCTGATGGCTACTTATCATGCGTAGTTTCTAGGTAAGGTGTTAATGCATTCATATAACAATGCTTTGGAATGTATACTTAATCTATTTGTGTCGGCATAAGAGGCACAGTCATGAAATCATACGCTGCATGTTTTATTAAAGCTGCAACGAAATATATAGTGTTATTTTTAACTTGATTGTTTTTATATTCATATTCTGCTTGTCAAATATTTTAAAGAATTTTTTTTTTATTTCACTAAACGTACAAACAAAGTATGAAAAAAACCGTTCACGGAAATAACTGAAATATAATTATACATGCATAAGTGGCAATTGTATTAATGACAGTAAGGCATGACCAATAAAGACCCTGAGATAATCCTTAACTAAATCAGGGTCTAACACGAAGTCATAATCTGATGTTATGTTATAACTCTTACATATGCACCCTGGTAAATCTACGATATTACGGTCCAGTGCCGTTGTATATACAACATTTGCACTGTTGATTTATTATGTTACGACCTAGCTGCGCATTTAGATACAAGTATGTTTATGAAAAAAAACGATCCGTGACAGTATTTATTACAAATTATTTATTTATTATTATTATTAAATTCGTCTGCAAAATCTCACTGACTTTCAATTTTATATAATCATAATTATTTAGCAACTTATACAACAAACAGATTAACGACATGCATTTTAGATTTGTGAAAACCATAATTTTGTACTAGTAGGAAGCGTTATTTTACTTTAATAGTCATAAGAATAAATTTGTAATATCATTAGCTCATCAGAGCCGAAGGCTCAGGGTGAGGTATTAGTATCAAAGGGAATACCCCGGCGTCCGTCGTCATGCGTCAACATTCATCTTCATCTCTTAAACCACTGGACAGATTTACTTCAAATTTGGTCTGTAGCTTATATTAATTTGATTGGCCCCTTTTAGGGGTCTCTAGACCTAAAGATAGAAAATCCTTTAGACATCTTCTTCTACAGAACCAATTGATGGATGATCACCAAACTTTGTCTGTAGCATTCTTAGGTAGTCTTTTATCAAAGTTGCTGATATTAATTTAATAGGCTCCTTTTAGGGGTCAAGGGAGCTAAAAATAAAACAGTAAAAAATAAAACCTTTAGACAGCTTTTTCTACAGAATTATTGATGGATGATCACCAAACTTTAACATTATTAGCATTCTTAAAGTAATCTTTTATAAAAAATTGCTCATATTTATTTGATTGGCCCCTTTTAGGGACTGCTAAAGCTACGATACCCCAAACCATGGCATTTCTTCAAATATAGTTTAATGAAAGAGAAACTCATGTTGGAATGTCAATGACCTGTAATTTGAAGTCATGACCTCTTATGAAATAACTTGAGCACATTAAACAGGATATTTAAGGACTTAGTATCAAGCTTTATTTGGTTTCATTCACATTCACTTAATTACATCACTACATGCAGTGTTTTCTCTAGAGAGCGTTTTCTGCCTTTGTGAGGCAGTACTTTTGCATTTGACGCGGTAATATTATAGCCGTGCGTTTTCCGTGACACATATTTTGCGAGCGTCGTTGTATATATTTTGTCTTATAAATAACATGAATTTCATCCGCTGATCGGTCAATTGATTTATCTTAGACGCTTTAGTGAATATTACACGTTAAAAGCGCTCAGACTCTTCAGATTGTGACGAAATTATCCGGGTAAATTCAAAATGTCTGCTTAGAAAAAAATGCAGCGACGATTGACTTCATTCTCCAATAAAGACAATGTTAACGTTGATTGGGCGACAAAATCTACCGTAAACAACTCTGCGCCTATACCAAATGAGGTTTCATAACTAAATCAATCGGCGAATGCTGAAACAACTGAGAAATCCAAGCAAAATGATGCGCCTATACCAAATGAGGCTTCACAACTAAATCAATCGGCGAATGCTGAAACAACTGAGAAATCCAAGCAAAATGATAATGCTCCGAAGCGAGTTTTTCGTACCGAGTGGCTTGCAAGCAATTTTTGGTTGCGGTATGATGGTAATAAAATGACTTACATAGTTTGTATCACTGAAAATAAAGACAATCCATTCACATCGGGATGCACAAACCTCTTGTTTTTTCTTATTATCGTCTGTTGCGAATCTTATTTTATATATTCTTTAGGAACGTTTATATATATTATCCATCACTGGTTCTTTGTGTGAGTTTTATATGACATGCATAATGAAAAAGAATCAATTACTCTTTACCACAAACCCTTCGGAGTGTATTCTACTACAGTAACTGTTCTAAATTTTGAAAAAAATCATTAATCATTTAAAGTTGAATCATGTGTTTTTATGTTTTCGCTGCAATATTCCCAGAACATTTTTTAAATGTTTAATTTTTGATTGTATGTTGTTTGTTGTTTGGTTGTTGTTTGTTGTTGTTGTTTGTTTTGTATTTTTTAAGGGGAAGGGTTTACCTATAAAGGTGTACTATATCCATGGATTTGTTCCTACATTTTGTAGCCCACAAAAATAAATCAAGGCACAGAACTTAACAGATTATATATTTGTTAGCGGAGATACAGAAGAATGTGTTTGCTCAATTCAAGTTGAAATACGTGCGTTTTCAAACGATTCCTGATCTAATCTGTCTCGTATGTTATGTATTTTTTCATCAGAATATAAACGATAAAATATTGATTTTGTATCTTAAGACCTTTGTTGAACATTATATGTTCTGTCTTGCAAACTTAATGCGCATTTATTTACTTAAACAAAATCAAATTTGATGAAAGGTTTGGTTTGTATTTAATCAGGGAAAAATAATTTCCTATTGTACATCTTTAAAACACAGGCAACCTTAAGAGGTGCTCATTAAAAATCACCACATCAAAAGGCTTTTTTGTATTTAATAGAGTGTACATGTGTGACTTCTGAAGGCCTCATGACATATTGTCAATTTGCATAAGAACTTTACATAATATATTAAAAACACTGCCACCTATAATCATAAGAAAAGTGTTGTTGTTTTTTTTTCTGGTAAATTGTCCTTTGTATAAAATAAACTGCTCAATGCAACACATTTTTAGAGATTAATGTTTCGTTACATTCGGGTCGGTTAAGATGAAAGCAAGCAGAAATTCAAAAACGTTAACCGCATTTTTTGTTGTCGTGTTTAGTTTGTTAGCTTCCATAAAAATGTTCGGTTTTTTGTCCGGTAGATGTTACTCTATTCGATTTGACAAATTTTCAGGAGACATATAAAAATTCATAAAATGTACTTTTAAAATTAAGAGTTTATTGCAAAATGCTCCTCCTAGTGGTGATTTATAATAAAAAATTTAATTGAAAATAGAAGAAAAAATTAATTAACTTTCAGATTTCAGTCTTGATTTCTACTTCTCAGTTTTCTTCAATAAATAGTGTGGTTGGTAGTTTTTGTACAAAAAGTATAGAATAGATTTATTGCTAATATTACATTCATCTAGGTTTGTGTTTTATACTTAAAACAGGAATTGCATATTTAGCAAACGGCGCTAAATATTATTTAATTTAGATGTATTATCAAACCTAAAGACTGGAACATGTGTTAGTTAGTATTTTAAATGTGAAAAAAAAACATGATTAAATAAACCACAAATGTAGCTTCAGGCTGATGGTTATAATAAATGTAAGTATAAATGTATTAAGTGATGCATTTTAGTGTGACTGAAAAAAAGCACAATGTAATATTGTTCATTTGTGCTATTGTATCGGCATATGAACACAAAAAAAATCTATTACTACCAAAATAAATTGTCCAATTTTTAAAATGTATCTATTTAAAAGTCATGTTTATATATTACAGAAAGACATATCAAAAATTAAAGTTGAATTATGTAAAATATACTTTCAACAGCAACCGTATAACAGGTTAATGAATACGACAGATTTAAATAGATACGAAGCAAAAGCTATAAAAAAAAAGTGCTATTTAATGATATAAATAGTATTTCGTATTAGGTTATATCTAAATGTGCTATATGAAAAAGTCCATATAAAATGTAATGTTTTAAATCGCGTATAAAATGTTTCCATTGCTTTATTACTTTGAACATAAATTATTTCAAATAACTTCAAAGCAAATATACAAATAATATTTTTTATTAACGTACAAGATACTGAAAAGGGGTCAGGTCCGAATGCGGAACTAATTAAGGCATTCTCTTTTTAGATCTAAAATCCATCAAATACGGTATGACGGTATACCTGACTTGCTATATATAAACTGAACCGGGGTCAGGATTGTTTCTTACACTGACTTGTAAACAAATCCAAAAATAACAACAAACAAAGAAAAGTATGATTAACAATACAAAACTGAATCACTGTGTTGAATAGAAATGTATGTGTATATAGAAATAAAATGAATTTAAATGAAAACACGGCAGTACGATGGTGAAAACGCTATAGTACGATGATGAAAACACGATAGTACGGTGATGAAAACGCGATAGTACGATGGTGAAAACGCGATAGTACGATGATGAAAACACGACAGTACGATGATGAAAACTCGAAATCACGAAATTACGATGGTGAAAACGCGACAGTACGATGGTGAAAACACGATAGTTTATCGCGTTTTCATCATCGTAGTACCGTACTGTCGCGTTTTCATCATCGTACTTTCGCGTTTTCATAATTATATAGAAATAAAATGAATTTAAACAGAAAGAATTGTAGTTAAAAAGAAATTTTCAGAAATATAGACCTGAAAGAACTAACTAATGTATCGATTTATTCGTATAGTATGACGGTTTAGATAGGAATCAAACAGTTACGCCTATGAATGGTTTGATCTGAACCACGATACTCGAAAGTACGATGATGAAAACGCGAAATCACGAAACCACGATGGTGAAAACGCGACAATACGGTGATGAAAACATGACAGTGCGATAACAAAAACGCGATAATACGACAGTACGATGGTGATAATACAAATAACTATCGTGTTTTCATCATCGTACTTTCGCGTTTTCACCATCGTAATATCGTGATTTCGCGTTTTCATCATCGAACTGTCGTGTTTTCATCATCGTACTTTCGCGTTTTCACCATTGTACTATCGCGTTTTCATCATCGTAATGTCGTGTTTTCATCATCATACTATCGTGTTTTCATCATCATACTGTCGTGTTTTCATCATCGTACTATCGCGTTTTCATCATCGTACTATTGCGTTTTCATCATCGTACTATCGCGTTCTCATTATCGTAGTTTCGTGATTTCGTATTTTCACCATCGTTCTATCGACTATCGCGTTTCAGGTCAACACATTCATAGGCGATGGCCCTAACGACATTCCGTAAACAGTTGATATGGATATGCTCAAGAGAATCTCCTGCTTTCAATGGTGTAGGTGTACTCTTTTGTTACCGTCATTGCTAAAATTTGGGTCTCCATCAAATAAAGCTTGGAGGGTTACTGTACAAATGGTAGACATAGGTAGATATAGTATTAAGAAGACGGGTCTTACTGTCAACATAGCATTGATGAAGCTGTGTCTACTTTTCACTATGTCACAATGACAAAGAGGATATGGAATATCTATATGTCTTTATAAATATACGCTGTTTTAGAGAACTAAATTCAGAGTGGAATCAAGTTTGAAGAAAATCAGACTATTCCTGTCGCCTTCTAAGAAATTTACGTGGAACGAAGAGCTGTTAGTCTCAAATGATATTTTAAAGAAAAACGTGATCGTGAATGTTGTACTTAACTAGTAGGGATCAGGGTAGATGGCAGGACAGTGTTTTGTTATAGAGATGTTCGTTTTCGATTAGACTTTTTGTGTAGATTGTACCTCTGATTCAGTGTCATTTTGACTACTCTTGTTCCTCTTTGTATGAAGGTTTATCAAAACATTTGAAAAGAAAGTTACAAATTACCCAGAATAAGGTATTAAGATTTGTCGCCTAGAACTTCTGTAACAGTGTATGAGTTTGAAAAAATTAAATTGGTTAAATGTAGAAAACAGAGTCAAACAGTTAAGACTCAATCATATGTATAAGATTTTTTTACAAAAAGAGTCCATCATACCTTAGAGCCGACTTTAGATGTTGTGCTGATGCATATTTTTACAATACTTGGTCAAGCAATTTTAATTTTATTGTCCCCCAGAGCAATTCTATGATGAAACAGACCTTTTATTATAATGGAATTAAAGACTGGAATGATCTGCCAGAATATATAAAATTCATTAATAATTTTGTGCAATACAAAAAAATCTGTTAGAAAGTACCTACTAGAAAATTATAAAAGTCTTTCAGAAGATATATGTGTACAACTAATGTGTTAGGCAATGTGATCAAATATTTAGGTGATAGTAATACTAGGCTTATTTTAAAAAGGGCATACTTTTATAAATATATTTCCTTTTTCAACCAAAATTTTGACCAAAGTTAGTTAGTTTAATTTTTTTCTTGTTGTTTTTTGTTTGTTTTTTTTTTGTTAGGGGGGAAGGGTTAAAATTATGATTTTTTTTTTTTTTTTTTTTTTTTTTTTTTTTTCTATGGACCCCATTGGAAATAAACATTTAGCTTAATGGAATATCCATAGGTGCATAGTACCTTTTATTTTATTTTTTATGACAAAAGTGTGCTCTTTTATGCTGTTTTATGATCTCATTTTATATATATGATTTATATATGTTATCTCTTAACTGTATGATTTTATATTTTGTATCATGTGCTATGTTCCTAAAATGTATAAATAAAAAAAAATAAATAAAAATATCGCTAGAGAAGAGAATTGAAGATTAGATTAGAAAATGTATTGTCGAATGATACAAATTTATTTTTTCTGGTTACACGTAAAACGTAGAAAATAAAGGACAAAGAAAACACAGTTAAAATCGTATTTCTAGGATAAAAGGGTTACAATCAAATAATGATTTAATAATGGAAGTCAGTTCTCAATATAATAATTATGCAAATTTGAAAAACAGTGATACACAGGGTACAAGTTACCTATAGATACTGGTTAATGTGTTTCAATGATTCTGCAGCAATGTATGTCACTTTTATGCTATTTATGTAGACCCAGGGTGCATAATAAGTGATACTGCTGTATGCAGGCCAATGTATAGATATTCTTCACAGAAATCATACACCTATAAATATACATTGAGAAATGTAATGTGAGCAATTGTCTGTCCATTTCTTTTTTAAATTATATTACAAAGAACGAGTTAAATCTAACAGCAAGATATTCCTAAAATATGTCTAGAAAGCAAATCAAATTCTGGAAAGTTGCATTGGTTGTTAGACAATATTAAAAGCTGCATATGCTGAAAAAATACTATAAATGTATGTAATCTCTTCATGAAAGTTTTCACTTATGTAATGTATGTATGCATATAATTTAGACTTTTTCAAGCTGTAATTTATCAATAGATTCAGCACTACTTTTTTGCTGAACCACAAACCAATTTCCGATTAGAAGTGCTTTGATCTTTTACCTCTCATATATGAGGTGAAACTGATAATTTAAAAATGAAACACGGAAGTGATTCAAATTATTATATGACTTTATAGGTATTAGCAAAAAGTACTTTGCAAGCAATTTAGCAGGCAATTAGGCCATAAATTTGGTTAATTAGCACGTAATAAGGACATATTTCTGATCGAATTATTTCTTTAATATGCCTTATAGGCCTGATGTGGTGCGTGCTATTGGTTAACAAACTAGTATGACTGATTACTAAAATAAAGAAAAATCACTGCATGTTGACTCGATAGATCTATCTGGAAACAGAGCATACCATTTAAATGATCTTTTTCTTAATCACTATATAATATTTTAGTTTAGATGGATTTAAAACATGTGTGTATTTGTTTTACATTTCTTTTATTGGTCTTTAATGAAATTAACGTAAACTTAAGCATTGGTGTAAACGCTTATATGGACAGACACCCTATTTCATACTATGAAAATTTTGCCTATGGTGGCAAGGACGGCTTTCCTTTTCCACTACAAGATCCCGAGTTATTCAACACCCCTTCAGAGTCTGTAGAAGGACGCTACAGACACGCTGCTGTGGCAACCGATTCATTTGAATGCTCTAAAATAGGCACGTAAGTTGGCATAATTATATGTTTTAACATTAAAATAATAAAGTAGTTTAAGAATGTTTTGAATTAAGGTGACAACGGAGTCAATTATCACTGAAAATACCTAAAATGAGATTTTTTGCTTAGTATATTTATCCATCTTTTCTGAACACATTCGTGATTTAATTTTGGAAGCAGTTTGTCCAAAAGATGTGTTTTTAAACGTTTTAAAACGTTACCTGTACCATTTTTATCTGCTATTCGCATAACCTGTCAATTATCGATAACGCTCCGGCCCCTGTTGAGGCATCAATAAGGGAAATCGGTAGATGCGTGAATTACCGGTCCATACTGGTCCATACTTCTCGTAATTCATGTATCGTACAAATACCGAATATCGTCTACCTTTTATTTAGCCTTTTTTATAAAATAAGAAATTGTCGGCCAATGTACGTAACATGATCTATGAAACATAAATAATTATAAGCATAGCGGCAAATCGCACGACCACGGGGTTGATTAAAAATATAGTTGCTAAAATATCCATAATGTGTGAAAATAATTTGTCTGTCCCGTTAATCTGATAGATATTACATTGAGTTTATGGACTTTTGTACGGATTCAAGGGCTTGCTTCACATTCAACCTCGTTTTCTAACAATGTCAAGTAAAACAACAACAAAAACAGACAACATTTTTTATGTGAACGCCTATATGACTTGTGGTAAGGTGTCCCTGACAAATTTCTAAACCATTTTAGGTTGTCTAAGGATGATTATTTCTCTATGAATCAATAAAAAAAGATAATAAAATATATTATCAGTGAATGCTTTGAATAAATTGTTCGCCAGTAAATCGAACACAGTACTAATAAACCTGGGACAAAGTATGGAATTTATTGTATATCCCAGTAGAAACTGGATCTCTATGCCGTGCTTAGATGCATAGATGATATTCATGATAATAGAAGTCAAGAAGGTCAGATCATAATGATCGAGTGATACCTTTTACTTCTATTAAAATATGTGAAGCATTTATATCAATTTGGAGGAAAAAATATATAATATCCCGTTCTTATTTGTACATCTACCATGGACTTTAAAAGACCGTCAGAAGCTCAGTTTTTAGTTATTTTAATTTATATTTTAACAGAATTTCATAAACGAATACACAGAGTGACACTGGTATAATATATTAATAATAATGCTGATGAAAATAATAATAAAATTCAAAATACCCCGCTAGCGGTGCGCAAATACGTTCTATCCACCCCCACCGAGTGCCTCAAACTTTACCGAGAGTCACGTGACATGTGCGACCGATACCAGACGGACAGAAAATCACGTTAAGATTTGAAGAAATTTCTGTTATAAACTGATATTTATCAGCAACTTTTTAATTGGTCAGATGTCACTGGGTCATAAAATGTTGTTAGAGTATGTTACCGCAACTTGTGACCCTCTCGAGTGCGATATTTGTGTATTATGCAATTATTTAGCGTGAAACGTGGGGGTCCGAGAGAGAACAGCCGATTTATGACACTTCGTTTGATGCGGGTCGGACTAACTTTGAATCGGCATAACTTTTTGAATAATCAAGCAATTAACATGCGGTTTAAAGAACATGAAAGGGAATTCATTTACGGAGGGAACTGTGTCAGGGATTTTTGTTTGCTCAATCAGCGACTTAATTATCTTTGATAACGTAACATGTATGGTGAAAAAAAGTCGCATAAAATGTTTGACGTTACGTAATATTTTTTAGAAAAGATAGAAAGAATTTGAGACACGCTTCCCCAGATATTATAAGTATGTTTATTTTCCAAAAGTTTGATGACAAAAAAATAAAAAATGACTTTGATATGACGATTTAAAATTTTAGGATTTTTATTAAAAATCAATCATTTACAAAGGCATTTTTTTCAAATATGTTATTTTTTAAGATGATCAACGACATTTAATGCACAAAGATTAAATAAATAACAATTATTACTAAAATAAGTTGGTTTAAATGACATTTATGTGAGTACCACGTTAAGTGTCTGTTGTCACCTTAATGCTTTAAGTGCTCATGCTTGTGCTAAGTAGCGAGATATGTTTAACACATCCATCATATTGACAAAGTTTGCAAACCGAGTGTTGAGTTTTTGGAATTAATACTATAAGACCACCAACAAAGGATTCAAGAGCAGTAACAGGTGACATTGGCATCTCAGTGTTTTAGTATTTGTTTGGTATTTTCGGTTCACTGATTCAAGTATCTTACGATTAAATTCTTTGCTTATTTAAGTCTTTGTATGGGGAAACTTTTGTTTGTTTAGATATCCCATAGTGCAAGTTTTATTTATTTTAGTTTATCACCGTTTTTTTCTGTAAAATGTGTTGTTTGTAACACAGTCAAGTATTATCTTTATTTATTTGTAAGCACAATAACTTTATATTCGAAAAATGAAAAACAGCAGACAAGGGAAATTAATTTCAATCGTGAAATAGTTTGGCACATGGATATTTTTTCAGTTATATCATTTCTATGAATGTTTAAAGAAAACTCATTAATGGAGTTAGTACATAAATAAGTTCGAGTGTTGATCGCATTGAATTTAAAAGAACGTTAAAAAAAATTCAGCTTAAACTCGCTGTTTTTTAACATTTCTTAAGTAATCAAACTTTCAGAAATGTGTAAAACAATTCAAGCAATACAAGTTTCGACATGTTTCTTTCTATTGTTTTTTTTTTCTTTTTTCCTACTAAGTCAACATTTTAAGTTTAAAGAACGATTGCCTTCAAAGGTATTTAGATTAATATTGAGCCAAATCTGGTAACCATCTTGACAAGTCTATTCATTTACAACATATATATATATATATATACATATATTTACCATAAGGGACATAATGAGACGCCAGGGCGGAAGTGCCATTGACGCTGCCATTGCCGCCACGTTGTGTTCTGGTGTCGTTAACCCTCAAAGCTGCGGAATCGGTGGTGGGCATTTCCTTACATATTATAACAGGTACATTCTACAAATGACATTCATGTTACTGTTACTGTTGTACATTCACATGTTAGAATTTTCATGAAAGTCATAAAAATGTAGATGATATCAACACATGTAAAGCAACACTCATCAATAAATATCAAATTATGTAATGAAACTTTAAGACTTAGCTTGTACCTTGACTTTTTAAAAATGTTTGGCTTGCAGAATGTTTGTTGGTTTTACATCGCATCAAGACTTTAAAGGTCATATGTCGACTTTCAAGTTTTACTGATGGATAAAGACCTCAAGTGCCCTTCTTTGCATCATTTCAACGCAAGCTGACACCTGAGTAGAAACACCGGTTTCTGTAAGCTAGTTACATAAAGAACACAAAGTCCTTTGCGGGATTTGAACCCAAAGCTGTGTGAGCTTAGACATTTTAAGTTGGAGTTATTTCATAAAAATATAGTTCTGTCTTCTTGAACCAGAGCAAATGGCTATGTTTATTCGGTTATCGGAAGAGAAAGGGCGCCCTTAGCTTCAACCGAGGACATGTTTACCGAGGACAAAAACACGTCATCACAGTTAGGTAAGTTACAAAAAAAACAATTGATACTCAAAAAGTTCTTATTAATTATTAGTTGGTAAATAAAATTAGCTATTAAGTCGACATTAGAAGCTTAGAACATGTCATCAAGATTGAGGAAAATTTTAAAAGTATGGAAATTACATGTTTGCAGCCTGTCATAAATCGATAAAACCCTACAGCGTGAATATTAATAATAAAATCCCGTCTGACCTTTTTTGCCCGTGTGCCCTGCCATGTTTGATGTCCTGCGAGGCTCTTTGACGATAGTCCTGTGTCGGGGATGCGTTTGTTGAATGCCGCCCTTCCTTGCTGATATTTTTCTTTTCATATCTTAATTGATATCAATATTTCAAAATTCTCTCCCTCGTTCCACGTCGGTGCATAAGTTGGTTCCTTTTAGGCTGTATGCGGGAGATGCGCCTTGTGTATCCCTCGTTATCGATCTTAGATCTCACATTTCTGTGTGAGAATGTTGTCATATTCATATGAATGAAAGAACGATCGATCCAATAGATTTTGTACCAAACGATTTTATCGAATACAATAAGAAGTTTATATAAATTTATTAAAAACTGGAAACATTTAAAGACGGCAAATCATCGGAAAGAAGACAATGTTGCAGGATAGGCATGTTTTCTTTATGTATAGATTTTAACTCTTTTTTTTCTTCATCACATGAAAGGAGGCAAAGCTATTGCTGTCCCTGGAGAAATCCAAGGTTTTTATGAAGCGTGGAAAATAGGAGGTCGGCTGCCCTGGAAGCAGTTATTCTTACCAACTATAAATTTATGTAGAAAAGGTATAACTATAGGAAAAGCGCTCCGTCGTGCTATTACTAATACAGAAAGATTTCTCGAACAGTTTCAATCATTCAGGTATACCATAAATATAGAAAGTCTTATCCTTAAACTTCACTATAATGTTTTGAATTTTATTATTTATTATGGTTTTCTGAAATTTCTTCAAGAAAGTTTGACGATATGTTACAAATCTGAATACATTTTCCGAAACGAAACACTTGTAAAGTGTTTAAGACTCGGTTTGATTGAGCCTGTTTATTGGCAGAAATTGTTATCATTTAATTTCCATGTCCAAAAACGTCGATTTAAGCAAAGTTGATTTAAAAATGACATGCAAATGTGCTTATTTAACTATGAAAACTGAACATCACATGTGACTTCCATGTCATTTTCCATACAATTACATTTAGTATGTAGTAAGGTTCAACAAGTGAGGTGATGCCTCATTAAAATTTGGAAATTCATACTCACTAGGTTTAACAAGCATTATGACACAATGTATTATACCAAACGTTCTTATGACATAAAACGATCAAATAGTTACGATACGGATATGAATGTTTTCAGAGATTTCCTAACAAATCCAGATACTAGAGAGATATATCAAGAGGGTGACACAATGTTCCGTCCACGACTTGCAAACACATTAGAGGTTATAGCAGAAGAAGGACCAAATGCATTTTATGGAGGAAGTCTTACCGACTCTATACTTGCTGAAATAGCTGACTCAGGTATGATTCGCTTATTAAGCTAAGCATTTTTATGAACAGACCCAATACAACAAAGTCTGCAATTGTCAACTATTTGTTATTGTGGCAGCTGTAAAATGTGATTAGGTTTTCTTGTCCTTCGGAGATAATTGGTTCCAAAACTTTTAGCTTTGAGATTTGAATACTGCTAGGGGCGTGAGCGATGTTGAATGTCCCGTCATCTATCACGAACAAACACAATGTAACGGAGTGTACAACTATTTTTGAATGTTTACATGTCCCTCGTTTATCTTTGTCCAGACTGTTGTATCATATTGGTAACATTTTTGTTCGTGTCTGGCTATGATATTCTTCGCTTAGAGGCGTTTAAATTATTGACAAATTAATCAATATTTTTCACGTTTTAACCGCAAGCAAGTACATACAGAGTATTTAATCTCATCTCTTTAAATCTAAGGTATTGCTTTATATCGTGAAACTGAATAAAAATATTTCATTTTGTTTCATATTCTTAGTTCTTATCTTATTATTTCACAAATACCATGGTTATAAATGCGGGTTTAAAGAATTGTTCAGCTTTTTTTAATGAGCTTGACTGTTGAATGTAAAGCACATTTGACAAGACATAATAGAAGTGGTAAGTAGAGTAATAATCCAGTCAATCATTGTAAACAAGTAATGGTGATAAATTTAAAATTATTCTTCACTGCCAAAATGTACATTGCAATAAAAGATTTGCCTTACACGTTACACTTGTTCTTCATAAATTTAACTAATTTCATAATTGTCATCATCACTGTCATCAAGACTTATTACAGTTCTGCTTTACAACATACTTTGTTTTATTCCGTCAACTTTCAGTTTCCTCGACACGTCTAAATGTGTTTTAACAAAAGTGTTTTGTCTAGTTTGCACAATTCAGCTGTTACTAAAATAGGTTAAATCTTTTACTTAGAAATTCTTGTTTCCCGTCAAACCCCGTCAAACCCTGTTTTTTAGCTCACCAGAGCCGAAGGCTCGTATAAAAGGGGGATGCTCCGTCGTCCGTCGTCATGCGTCAACAATCGTCTTCTTCTCTGAAACTACCAAGCTGATTTACTTCAAATTTGGTCTGTATCATCTTTGTGACAGTCACACTTGAATTTGCTCATGTCATTCCAATTGGCCCCTTTTAGAGGTCAGCAGAGCTAAAAATAGAAAAACCTTTAAACATCTTCTTCTACAGAACTAATTGATGGATGATCACCAAACTTTGTCTGTAGCATTCTTGGGTAGTATTTTATCAAGTTTGCTCATATGAATTTGATTGGCCCCTTTGAGGGGTCTCTAGGGCTAAAAGTAGAAAAACCTTTAAACATCTTCTTCTACAGAACTAATTGATGGATGATCACCAAACTTTGTCTGTAGCATTCTTTGATAGTATTTTATCAAGTTTGCTCATATGAATTTTAGTGGCCCCTTTTAGAGGCCGCTTAAGCTAAAAATAGAAAAACCTTTAAACGTCTATATCTACCGAACTAATTGATGGATGATCACCAAACTTTGTCTGAAGCATTCTTAGGTAGTCTTTTATCAAGTTTGCTATTATTATTTTGATTGGCCCCTTTGAGGGGTCTCTAGGGCTAAAAATAGAAAAACCTTTAAACATCTTCTCCTACAGAACTAATTGATGGATGATCACCAAATTTTGTCTGTAGCATTCTCGGATAGTGTTTTATCAAGTTTGCTCATATTAATTTGACGCCCCTTTTAGAGGCAACTTAAGCTAAAAATAGAAAAACCTTTAAACGTCTATATCTACAGAACTAATTGATGGATGATCACCAAACTTTGTCTGTAACATTCTTAGGTAGTTTTTTATCAAGTTTGCTAATTTTATTTTGATTGGCCCCTTTGAGGGGTCTCTAGAGCTAAAAATAGAAAAACCCTTAAACATCTTCTCCTACAGAATTAATTGATGGATCATCACCAAACTTTGTCGGTAGCATTCTCGGGTAGTGTTTTATCAATTTTGCTCATATTAATTTGATTGGCCCCTTTAAGGGTCTCTTTAGCTAAAACTAAAAAAAAACATTTAGATACCTTCTTCTACAGAACTAACTGCTGGATGATCACCAAACTTTGTCTGTAGCTTTTTGGGTAGTCTTTTATCAAGTTCGCTCATATGAATTTGATTGACCCTTTTAAGGGGCCGCTTAAGCTAAAAATACCTTTCAACGTCTATTTCTACAGAACTAATGAATGGATGATCACCAAACTTTGTCTGAAGCATTGTTGGGTAGTCTTTTATCAAGTTTGCTTATATTATTTTGATTGGCCCATTTAAGGGACCGCTAAAATTAAAAATAGAAATACGTTAAATCGTCTATTGCTACAGTACTAATTGATGGATGATCACCAAACATTGTCTGTAGCATTATTGGGTAGACTTTTATCAAGTTTGCTCATATTAATTTGATTGGCTCCTTTTAGGGGCCGCTTAAGCTAAAAATAGAAAAACCTTTAAACGTCTTCTACTACAGAACTAATTGATTGATGATCAGTGAACTTTGTCTGTACACTATTGGGTAGTATCAAGTTTGCTCATATTAATTTGATTAGCCCCTTTTAGGGACCGCTAAAATTAAAAATAGAAATACGTTTAAACATCTTCTCCTACAGAACTAATTGATGGATGATCACCAAAACTTTGTCTGTAGATCTCTCTCTTTT
>NW_026852810.1:0-9360 GCF_026571515.1 Ruditapes philippinarum
AGTCACTTCCGCGAATTCAAAATAGCGCGAATATTTGTATATACCCCCAAAATGGACCTTTCCGCGAAAATTTGCTTCCGCGAATTTAAATACACATACAGTACTTTAGTCCTTTCTTCTGTACACAAGTGACATTGTTGAATATCATCATCATAAAAATTAGATATTAAGTTATAAACTGTTGGTTTTTATAGCTAATTAAAACCAGAATTTGTTGTAGGCAGTTTTATGAAACATAATGATAACAGACAAAAATAATGATTAAATCTTGAACATGAGGATAATTGTTAATAAAAATGAAATTTAACAATTTAAAAGATATAAAAAACACTTTAACAATTAATGAGACTGGTAACAAGACATGCCAGACATCATCAATACCTTTAAAAAAAATGAGCCGCGTCATGACAAAACCAACATAATGGGTTTGCGACTAGCATGTATCCAGACCAGCCTGTGCATCCGCGCAGTCTGATCAGGATCCATGCTGTTGGCTTACCAAGTCTATTACAAGTAGAGAAACTGATAGCGAACAGCATGGATCCTGATCAGACTGCACAGATGCGCAGGCTGGTCTGGATCCATGCTGGTCGCAAACCCATTATGTTGGTTTTGTCATGACGTGGCTCAATGTTATGCTTCCCAAAGGGAGAGCATTATAGTCATCGCTTTGTCCATCCACATTTTCTTGTCCGGGACATAACTCTGAAACCACAAGAGGTATCAACAAGAAACTTTGTAGGTTAATATATCTTATTGAGTAAAAGTGCAATGCATAAGAATTGTAACGCTGCCTTCCCTTATTATGGAGTTACTGCCTTTTTTTCATTTTACGCTTTGAACTTTGTATGGGACATAACTCTGAAACTATAAGAGATATCAACAAGGGACTACTTCTCTGTGTCCAATACTTATTCAAGGAGCATCGCCCTGTTTGACCGGCTTTTGTGTTCTTGGCTTCTATAATAGATTATATCATTAATGGAGACAGAGCAGTCAATTCATTTGTGCTGTTTAACTTTTACTATAGAGCTAAATTTTAGTAACCATTTTACTGCTAAATTGATGAAACAAAGCTATAACTGATAAAATACTGCTTAACATAATTATGTAATAAAGCTAAATTTTATATAATTATTATACTGCTAAATTTGCTTAATTTTATATATCCTTTTTACTGCTGAACTTGAATAATAGAGCTGAATTTTATATATCCTTTTTACTGATTCACTTTTATGTCATTTAAACATTATACTACAAGGGCATAATTTTAAATAGCAATTATATTGCTAAACTTGCATAATAGAACTGAATTTTATATAACATAATGTGTAATAAAGCTAAATTTTATGTAACCAGTTCACTGCTAAATCTGTATTATAGCGCTAAATTTTACATCTAAATTTATGGATGACACTTTTTTGTGCTTTTAATTTGAATCTGTTAATCTTAGGAATTTCAAATTTCTAAATTTCAGCTGCCAACTGAAGTTTTGTGGGTATAATACAAAATGTATGTCAGAATTTTTGTGGTCAGAATTTGTACACCTGATTTCTTTCCTACCATTGAAAGGAAAAAGCCTACTCGATCAAGCCTAATATCTTATTTTATTGTTGATTTTTAATGCATTTCATTTGAATTCAGTTATGTAAATGGCAACAATTCATGTCGAAATCACTAAATGTCTAGTCTAGCTGTGTTGTCAGAAAAATTAGCATTTCAAATTTCTTACATCAATTAATAGATCACATTAAATACAACAACAGACTTTTAGTTTGATTAACATTGTTTAAGTGCTGTTGAATATACCGTCAAGAATCGTTCATTTGAAAGTTAAATTCTATACCAAATTTCTGTATAAAATATGTATTGATTTACAAGCGGTAATGGGTATTTAAATACGAGAAATGAACTGAACTTCAATATTACAGTCTCTCTTTATGTACTAGCATGCAGCTATGTGTACTTAAAAATAAAAGATATCTGGGTACTGTATTTGTACAAACCTGCTTTTCTTCAAGTAACTTTCTTTACTTCCATATGAAAAGGGCAGCATCAGTGTTATTTTGGACCTCAACATTGTTTTTTTGTTTTTCTTCATTGTTATTTTGGACCTCATCATTGTTATGTTGGACTCAACATTGTTATTTTGGGCCTTTTTTGTAATTCTGGACCTCTCCTTTGATATTTTAAACCTCATTATTGTTATTTTGAACTTCTTTATTGTTATTTTGGACTTCTTCATTGTTATTCTGAACCTTATCATTGTAATTTTGGACTTTATCATTTATTTTGGACCTCATCATTGTTATTTTGGACATCACGATTGTTATTTTTGGTCTCTTCATTGTTATTCTGGACCTCACCATTGTTATCTTGGTCCTCTTCATTGTTGTTTTTAGCATCTTCATTGTTATTTTAGACCTCATTATTGTTATTTTGGATTTCTCCATTGATATTTTAGACCTTATTAATATTTTAGACCTCATTATTGTTTTTTTTGACCTTATTGATATTCACCTCATTAATTTTTGTTATTTTGGACCTCTTTAATGTTATTTGACACTTTTTTATCTTCTCCATTGTTATTTTGGACCTCTTCTTTTGTTATTTAAATGGTTTTGACATAGAAATATAAAATTAAAGTCGCAAACAAGAGTTTGTAAAATGCAGGCTGACTTGAATCTATACTGGTGACATTCTGTAGTACCAGTATCTCATATTTACTGCCAAGTATTCAATGGGTTTAAAATAAGTCCGGGAAAGTCACCATATGTCTACCAGTATCTATGTCATTTATAACATTACCTTTGTTACTTGAAACCAAATCAAACAGAAATGATCTAGCTGTAATATTATGCTCCAGTATTTTTTTTTTTCCTGTTTTAGATAAATCATGAAATTATATTGATCTGCAGTGTTAGGCAGCTTTGGGGAAGGTTGACAAAATCAATTAAATCAAGGTCACATTTATATTCACAAGCCTGATTCAAACAGAATCATTGTTGTACGTTAACATTACAGCTGAAGGCAAAAAATAATCCTCCATGGTGTTCCATTATGTTCAAATATTAGAAGGAAGGATAGAACAAAATTAACTTTTTTTCTAAAAATAGAAATACAATTTCCCTAAATATGTGTCATGGGGCCCTGTCCAAATATGTCAAGGGGCCCTGTCCATCTTTGAGTTTGAAACTGTTCATTTATTAATGACATGGATTTTGATATCAAAATCATTAAAATAAATCTCCTGGTTATCAACACATTCATTGAAAATATCATTTTATAATTATATAGATTTTATCAAAGAACTTCAGCCAAGGTATTTAATTCCCCCCCCCCCCCACCCCCCGACTTTATGTTGAATACAGTAAACTGTGCTTATGTAGATTTTGTGACAGGCAAAACAATATTCATATATGTGAATATTATTTAAAATGAATTATCTGTATTGTCGTTAGGTGATTAATGAATGTATAATTTAACATGTACATTTTAAAGTCATAATGAAAGTCTTAAAATACTGCAACCGGTAGATCCTTGAGTAATACAGTTTACAAGGTGAACCAAGCTGATGTTTGACGTACTGGTCTTTCCTAATTTTTTAATTCATGTTTATGACATTCGTTTTAAAGTTGTAAATGGTTTATTTCACATGTTATAAAATTTAACTAATTACTTCCAGCATTTGCACCATGTCATGTTTGAATATAAATCATTTTTGGATAAAATCTTAACTTTAAGAGTCCAAAAATTTATATCCATATTGTACTCTATCTAGCCTCATATTCATAGTCCAAAAGTTCCATATCAAATTCATAATTAACTTGACGAAACTGTATCTTTAATATAATAGTGAAATAAAGAGTTCATTATACATTGTACCAAGTACCATACTGAATGTATCGGATTCATTCACAGCTACTAAACCTATATTGGACTTGGCAATTATAATAGATTGAACAGCTGTGTACTTGTCCAAAAGAATTCAGTATTGTACTGAACAATTTATAACAACCTCAAGATACAAACATTAACATCATATACAACACATTGAGAATAATGAACTTGCAAGAAAACACATATCATTGTATTTCACAAAGTTGATCATTGTTAAATATTCCCGCAACTAATGCTAAATCCATGTTGAGATTATCAATTTAAATGGTAAAATATGCTATGTATTGTAAATCTAAATCTTCATCATTATATCTAAAATATCATAAAAGTACAAATTACTGCATTAGCACTTTTAACTAGATTAAATCACAGGGGTGGACAGCTAAATCCTACTATCACATAGATTTTTTATGCCTACAGTTAACAAATGATGCAAAGAATCGTTTGACTTCTATGAATTGCTCATCTAGATTTATTTACACAATTGGACAATATTTTTAGCATTAATGATGAAGAAACACTCATATGATCACAAATCCACAAGAGGACAGATCCTTATCTTATCCTCCACCAGTAAAGCTGGAAAATAGTGTTTATTAGTGATGGAAATCGGATGAAATTTGTCCCAATCGATCATCAGTTCAGTCGGATTGGACATAATCGATAACTTTTCGAATAAAGTCACATTAAAAAGAAATAGGGAAGTAACATTTCTTACCAAGGCACTTGATTATATTTAGTAACATGAACTTCATTTAGCACTTTTCAACACAGTTTAAACCTTATATAGTCATAATTTTACGAAATAGATTTTATTTTTCAATGGATGTCAAATAATACCATTCACATCACATTATATTACTATTGTTTACATCACTTATTGATCCTGTTCAACTCCAAATTGTCTCTGAGTGATTTTTTGCGATCGGCGAGGTGTTCCTAAAAGAAAATTACCGTCAGAATTAATTCCCTTTGATACTTTAAACATTTTCGACGACGTCGCGGAACAAATTTTTGTGAATCGATTATTGTCGTTTTACATAACAGTAACTGATCATCGGCGACTTGCGACAATCGAAACATCACAAGTGTTTATACTAAATTAAGTTATATTTTTTCCACAGCATCGTAAATAATGTTTCAATTTATTAAGACTGTCTTTGATTCTTACACAACCATAGCTGCCCCAGGAGTGATGAATATGCTCACCATCTCTGTAACACATATCTATGCAAGTTGTTATATCGATGTCAATATTTTTTCTTTTGTTCTTTTTTTTGTTTTATAGGGCACCAACACAGTTTATGTCATATGATTTTGAAACAGGAAAGATGATTTTGACTAACCTCAGGTGTTACAAACTTATAGCAACACCAGGGATCAAAATCATCTCACCTGCTGAAGTTACGTGACTCCAGTAATTATTGTCTATAATATTTGAACCCATTTAGTTGCCTTTTATGATCACACAGGATTGAAAATTGGCTGATGCCTCAACCATTTAAAGGCAACCCCTCAGCCACAAGGGGTCAATATTTTTGTTGGTTAACATTTAAGCTAAGCTTGAAGAAAGCCCTTAAGGAGCATTGAATTTAAAGTGCCTTGTATGAACTTGAGGCAGCACAGTAGAGGTATAGGTTCTGCACATAGCATTGTTGAGGTGATCATTAAGCTGGGAGAAAAATCCTTCAAGGGGTATAGGAACGGACACAGTGAATATATATAAGACTGATCAGTCTACAGACGAGACAAAGTGATTCCAGTTTAGCCCCCTCCTCCACATTATATGCTGGCATCACACTGCATTTAAGAACAAATGTTTTCTTTTGTTATCATCTTCCAGTATTGCAGGGAAACACTGTATGACATTTAAAAGCTACTATCAAACACACAATGATTTGACCTTTTTAACCAGGTTTTCCGAAGGAAAAAACTGGTTATTAGATTGAGGTATGTCGGCGGGCGGGCGGACGGGCGGGCGGGCGTAAACAATTTCTTCTGTGCGCAACTCCTCCTACATTTCTCAACGGATTTTGACCAAACTTTCACAGAAGCTTTGTCATCAAGTGCCCTGGCGCATATTGTCGGGGTTTTGCGATTAGATAATATTTGACCTAATTATGGCCCTTTGTTTTTTTTCCTTATATAAAATATATAGTGAACAATTTCTTCTGTGCGCAACTCCTCCTACATTTCTCAACGGATTTTGACCAAACTTTCTCAGAAGCTTTGTCATCAAGTGCCCTGACACATATTGCCAGGGTTTTGCGATGGTATATATTTGACCTAATTATGGCCCTTTGTTTTTTTTTCCTTATATAGAATATATAGTGAACAATTTCTTCTGTGCGCAACTCCTCCTACATTTCTCAACGGATTTTGACCAAACTTTCACAGAAGCTTTGTCATCAAGTGCCCTGGCGCATATCGCCAGGGTTTTGCGATTAGATAATATTTGACCTAATTATGGCCCTTTGTTTTTTTTCCTTATATAAAATATATAGTGAACAATTTCTTCTGTGCGCAACTCCTCCTACATTTCTCAACGGATTTTGACCAAACTTTCTCAGAAGCTTTGTCATCAAGTGCCCTGACACATATTGCCAGGGTTTTGCGATTGGTATATATTTGACCTAATTATGGCCCTTTGTTTTTTTTCCTTATATAGAATATATAGTGAACAATTTCTTCTGTGCGCAACTCAGCATACATTTCTCAACGAATTTTGACCAAACTTTCTTAGAAGCTTTGTTATCAAGTGCCTGGCACATATTGTCGGGGTTTTGTGATTGGATAATATTTGACCGAATTATGGCCCTTTGTATATTTTTTCCTTATACAGAATATATAGAGAACAATTTCTTCTGTGCTCAACTCCTCCTACATTTCTCAACGGATTTTGACCAAACTTTCTTAGAAGCTTTGTTTTCAAGTACCTGGCACATATTGTCGGGGTTTTGTGATTGGATAATATTTGACCGAATTATGGCCCTTTGTATATTTTTTCCTTATACAGAATATATAGTGAACAATTTCTACAGTGCTCAACTTCTCCTACATTTCTCAATGGATTTTGACCAAACTTTCACAGAAGCTTTGTCATCAAGTGCCCTAGCGCTCACTAAATTCCCATGTTTCTTCCAAGACATCATTCAAGTATTTTTTTAAAATTGTGAACATACTTTTCTTGATATCGCACAAAACACCACACGCCAATATTGTTGACAAAAGAAAACTAGAACTATCACTAAATGTGATTAATACCCCCACAAGTCTGCTTCGGAAATGAGGATGTTACTAGTAACAGAATACCTTGTAATAGAATTGAAACATAGAGTTATGGTTGTGGGCAATTAAAGATAATTGTGGTTCATGTATGTTGCATTTCCTTTCAATGTGGTTGGCCATTGATGAAGTTTAATTGAATTACTCTGTAATAAGTCCAGAAAGACAAAGAAAAAGAACAAAGGGCAATAACTCTATAAATACTGAAGATAGTGTTATAGTTCTTGTGCACTGCACTTCCTCTTATTGTGCTTGACCATTGTATGAAGTTGTTTTGAATTCCAACCAGTACATTTTAAGTTATGCTCCGGACAAGGAAAAGTATCAAAGGGCAGTAACTCTGTATTTTGTCAAAATGGAGTTATGGCTCTTGTGCACTGCACTTCCTTTTAATGTCCTTGACAACTGTATGAAGTTGTACTGAATTCCAAACAGTAGTTTTCAAGTTATGCTCTGGACAAGGAAAAGTAACAAAGGGCAATAACTCTGTAATTAGTCAAGATGGAGTTATGGTTTTTGTGCACTGCACTTACCCTTATTGTGCTTGACCATTGTATGAAGTTGTTTTGAATTCCAACCAGTAGTTTTCAAGTCATGCTCTGGACAAGGAAAAGTAACAAAGGGCAGTAACTCTGTAATTAGTCAAGATGGAGTTATGGTTCTTATGCACTGCACTTCCTCTCAATGTGCTTGACCATTGTATGAAGTTATAATGAATTCCAACAATAAGGCTTCAAGTTATGGTCCGGACAAAAGAAAGCAATGGAAAAGTAACAAAGGGCAATAACTCTGTAATTAGTCAAGATGGAGTTATGGTTCTTGTGCACTGCACTTCCCCTTATTGTGCTTGGCCATTGTATGAAGTTGTTTTGAATTCCAACCAGTAGTTTTAAAGTCATGCTCTGGACAAGGAAAAGAAACAAAGGGCAGTAACTCTGTAATAAGTCAAAATGGAGTTATGGTTCTTGTGCACTGCACTTCCTCTCAATGTGCTGGACCATTGTATGAAGTTATAATGAATTGCAACAATTAGTCTTCAAGTTATGGTCCGGACAAAAGAAAGCAATGGAAAAGTAATAAAGGGCAATAACTCTGTAATTACTTTAGATAGAGTTATGGTTCTTATGGACTGCACTTCCTCTCAATGTGCTTGACCATTGTATGTAGTAATATTGAATTCCAACCATTAGTCTTCAAATTATGGTCCGGACAAAAAAAAGAAGGCAATGGAAAAGCAACAAAGGGCAATAACTCTGTAATTACTTTCGATAGAGTTATGGTTCTTGTGCACTGCACTTCCCCTTATTGTGTTTGACAATTGTATGAAGTTGTTTTGAATTCCAACCAGTAGTTTTCAAGTTATGCCACGGACAAGGAAAAGTAACAAAGGGCAATAACTCTGTAATTAGTCAAGATAGAGTTATGTTTCTTACGCACTGCACTTCCTCTCAATGTGCTTGACCATTGTATGTAGTTATATTGAATTCCAACCATTATTCTTCAAGTTATGCTCCGGACAAGGAAAATGCAATGGACAAAAAAAAAAAGCAATGGAAAAGCAACAAAGGGCAATAACTCTGTAATTACTTTAGATAGAGTTATGGTTCTTGTGCACTGCACTTCCCCTTATTGTGTTTGACAATTGTATGAAGTTGTTTTGAATTCCAACCAGTAGTTTTTCAAGTTATGCCCCGGACAAGGAAAAGTAACAAAGGGCAATAACTCTGTAATTAGTCAAGATAGAGTTATGGTTCTTGTGCACTGCACTTCCTCTCAATGTGCTTGACCATTGTATGTAGTTATATTGAATTCCAACCATTAGTTTTCAAGTTATGCTCCGGACAAGGAAAATGCAACGGACGTCTGGACCGACCGACCGACCGCCCGACCGACCAACCGACCGACCGACCACCGGGTGACTCCTATATACCCCCCCAAACTTCGTTTTTGGGGGTATAATGACAAGAGACGCAAAAATGCAAAAATTAAGCAAAAATAAAGTACTGTTTACCTTTCTAAAACATTTGGGAAAAAAAGGCGAATAGACAACATAAAATTTCTCAATCATTTTTGTTTGAGAAATATTAAAAAGCCATAATTCCTCCTAAAAGTTCAATTAAAAACAATGCCCCTTCATGACAAAGCTTCTGTGAAATATTTTGCTGAAAACCTGGT
>NW_026852811.1:0-87749 GCF_026571515.1 Ruditapes philippinarum
TTACCTTTATCTTTATCAACATTGTATAGACATTTCTTGCAGGCATTTATCCAGTTGCTTTCTGTAATGAAGGTGTTACTGTGACCTTTAACCTTTGTAATGGTTCATCTTCAGAGGGTCGCTCACTTTCTTCAAATTTCTGTTTCATCATTTCAGGCTTAGGCTTTTCTTCTACCTGTATTAGTGAACATAAAACTCATTTCTGTTCCAAAAATCATAAAGAAACCTACTGATTATTAACCTTTACCAAGAAAATTTTGGACATGTGACAAGCTAAAAATGGCCTCAGGTCGATCTAAGGGTGACTAGTAATTGACGCTGAAAAACCTTATACTCTATCTCAATTCATTGAGAGGTTGCAGCACTTTGAAATCAGTTTTGATGGGAAAAAAAAACAATGCAAAATAGTGATTTCTGGCAATTTTGAGACGTCCCCCCATTGCCATGGTAACAGGAAATTTACGATTGAGCATGCTGTTACAGAGGCTATGGTCTAGTCAACATTTGTGCCAAGTTTCATCAGTATTGAAGCATTTTTCATAGCAGTTTGAACTTGTAACAGGAGGCTTTTCAATGAAAACACAAAATTCTCATGGGGTGAAAGGTTAAATTGTTCAACATATTCCTTATGGCCACAGCCTGTTGAGCTTCAAAAACTTTTCCTTTGAAGATTAAATGGCTTTCAACTTTTAACTTTCAACTCCTAAATTTAATGGGCATACACTGATTATTACTTTATCAGTTTCATGTCAATGAAGTAGTTTTTTTAACAGAACATTAGTGATTGATATGTGGTTTCACATGTTAATGTCTACTCTAGAATCATACAATGTAGATATTTTAACAAGTCGCCTCACATATGTAAAATCTTCAAAAATAATTTACCTCTACAGGTGTATCTGGTATATCTACAGCTGGTTTAGGTTTTTCTGGCTCCTTAGGTTTCTCATTGCTGTGCTGACCAGATGTACAACCCTATATAATAGAAATGTACAACCGTATACAAAAGAATCATACAACTGTATACAAAAGAATCATACAACCATATACAAAAGAAACACACAACCATATACAATAGATACATACAACTGTATACAATAGGAACATACAACTGTATACAATAGGAACATACAACCGTATACGATAGAAACATCAATAGAAATGAAAACTCATTATTTTCTAATCATTCCAAACAATAAATCTTATTTTCTTTAAGAGTGTAAATGGCTGGCCTAAAAAATATTTAAATCAAATTTATTTGTATTAAATATATTTATAGTAGAAGCTAACACTCAAATATGGTCCCTTACTTATTCAGTATTATTGAACCTATCAAGCACAATTTAAACAAGAGGGCCATGATGGCCCTGAGGTAGCTCACCTGTATATAGCCCCCCCCGGGCCAATTTTTACCCAAGGGCTTTTATTTGAACAGACTTGGTAGACACTCATAAGAAGATGTTTCATGCTAAACATCTAAGTTCTAGCTCATTGGGTTTTTTAAAAGAAGATGTTTTAAGTTTTTACTATACACATATAGTTAAAAACAATGACACCCCTGGGGCAGGGCCAGTTTTGACCCCCGGGCTTTTATTTGAACAAACTTTGTAGATATTTACTTAAAAATGTTTCATGTATAATATCTAAACTCAAGCTATTTGGGTTTTTTCAAAGAAGATTTTTAAGTTTTTGCTATACACATATAAGGAAAATCAATGACCCCCAGGAAGGGCCAGTTTTGACCCCAGGGCTTTTATTTGAACATACTTGGTAGACACCCATTAGAACATGTTTCATGCTAAATATCTTAGCTCTAGCTCTTTGAGTTCTTTAAAAGAAGATTTTTTAAGTTTTTACTATATGCATATAGGGAAAATCAATGACCCCCTGGGGCGGGGCCAATTTTGACCCCAGGGCTTTTATTTGAACAAACTTGGTAGACACTCATTAGAAGATGTTTCATGCTAAATATCTTAGCTCTAGCTCTTTGGGTTCTTTAAAAGAAGATTTTTTAAGTTTTTACTATATGCATATAGGGAAAATCTATGACCCCCTGGGACGGGGCCAATTTTGACCCCAGGGCTTTTATTTGAACAAACTTGGTAGACATTCACTAGAAGATGTTTCATGTCAAATATCTAAGCTCTAGCTCTTACGGTTCTTTAAAAGAAGATTTTTTAAGTTTTTACTATATGCATATAGGGAAAATCAATGACCCCCCGGGGCGGGGCCAATTTTGACCCCAGGGCTTTTATTTGAACAAACTTGGTAGACACTCACTAGAAGATATTTCATGTCAAATATCTTAGCTCTAGCTCTTTGGGTTCTTTAAAAGAAGATTTTTTTAGTTTTTACTATATGCATATAGGGAAATCTATGACCCCCTGGGGCCGGGCCAATTTTGACCCTAGGGCCTTTATTTGAACAAACTTGGTAGACACTCATTAAAAGATGTTTCATGCTAAATATCTTAGCTCTAGCTCTTTGGGTTCTTTAAAAGAAGATTTTTTTAAGTTTTTACAATATGCATATAGGGAAAATCAATGACCCCCTGGGGCGGGGCCAATTTTGACCCCAGGGCTTTTATTTGAACAAACTTGGTAGACATTCACTAGAAGATGTTTCATGCCAAATATCTAAGCTCTAGCTTTTACAGTTCTTTAAAAGAAGATTTTTTAAGATTTTACTATATGCATATAGGGAAAATCAATGACCCCCCGGGCCGGGGCCAATTTTGACCCCAGGGCTTTTATTTGAACAAACTTGGTAGACACTCACTAGAAGATGTTTCATGCCAAATATCTTAGCTCTAGCTCTTTGGGTTCTTTAAAAGAAGATTTTTTAAGTTTTTACTATATGCATATAGGGAAAATCAATGAGCCCCTGGGGCCGGGCCAATTTTGACCCTAGGGCCTTTATTTGGAAAACTTGGTAGACACTCATTAGAGAAGTTTCATGCCAAATATCTAAGCTCTAGCTCTTACGGTTCTTTAAAAGATGATATTTAAAGATTTTTCTTTCGGTTGCCATGGCAACCAGAGTTCTGCATGAAATGGAATTCTTTGAACAATCTTGATAGAGCTTCATACAAAGAGTATTCCTGCCAAGTTTCATTAACATTGGCCTTGCGGTATCATAGAAGATGTCCTTAGAATATTTAAAATGTGGACGGACGACGGACGCCATTTGGTTGGCCATCCTAAAAGCTCACCTGCACTTTGTGCAAGGTGAGCTAAAAATTTATCAATTAAAGCTTAGTTTTGATATCATGAAATAAATACATGTATCTAACTAACAGGAAAGTTGAGAAATTCTGTAAAATCTGTACTTCTTTTCTTACAGCAAGACCAACCCTTTAATGCATCATGGAACACAGGTACACCAGGATGATAATGGCAAGAACCTGAAAAATAAAAATAAACATATGCTCTATATAATATATTCATACATTTACATATAACTTCTACATTTTCAGCCAATGAAATTACTTGAAAGTAGTTGGCTAAGTTCTAAGTTACAGCACTTATTGAAGAATATTTACTTCATGTAGTGTTTTGTTTACTACTGTTACTGTAAGGTATTTGGAGATGTAACTGCAGATTCAGTTTTATGAGGGCTGTTCCAAAAGTGTGTGACAAAAATTATAACCAGTAACTGAGTAAGCCCAATCAGGCAAGTTAAAATTTTATTGATAATTAATAATTCTAATCGTTAATTTAAATAAAAAATGAAACAAAACAAGTCCCAAATGTTTATCTACCGTGTACACTTCACAGGCGAGTAATATAGTTTACACACTGTCTTTACAAAGCAGTGACTTATTTTCCTTGATATTGACCCTGAATATCGCCCTTTTCACAAACGCCAAAACATGTTAAAATTTCACAAAATTTCAAAAATGTGAAGAAAATTCACAATTAGACTCAGTGGACATGATCAATTTTATTGTAAAATTACACCCAAGAAATTAAACTTGCCCCGTATGAGTAATATTTTCCGTTGAAAAATATCACCAGACACTCTTCTTGTAAAATGTCATATTTTAAGCTAGGGAGCAACCATTAAACATAACAATAACAACATAGGTCATAGACCACCAAATTAAAAATTTTCTTAGGATAATGGACACGTCGTCGATCAGCTAATTTTGACATGATAATGTAAAAAAATATTTAAACTAGTACTTGTATGACAAAATTTGGAGTTTATATTTAAAAGAAATGTGAATAAAATAGAAATGAATTATTTGAGATCCTTGACTGGGATCCATGCCTTTATCACCTCCACGACTGATAATAATCTCTCTTGCAACATTTTTTAAAAAATAATCTAGAAAGAGGACAGCCTCTTGATGCCATGAATGTTGCATAATTTATCAGAATTTGTTCATCCGCAGGCTTTAACATACACTCTTCCCCAAATTTTGTAATATAACCCTTGTATTTCCCATTGAATTGGTTCTGTACAGTGGTGTAAGGAAGGCCTAATTCAATAGCTGCTTTACGTATGGAATAGCCCTGGGTCACAAGACGTTTTGCCTCCCTATATATTTGATCTGGGTGGGTCCTCTGAGACCTAGGCATTGCTGAAAATATATAATTGAGTGTCACCAAAGGGGAAAAATATGGTGGCGTTAAACCAAGGGGGGAAAAAAACCAGTAAAATATAGTGGTTTGTAGCCTATGTGTTTATATATCCTTTAATTTACTACTTTTTTACTTTTGATATTGTGGACAAAATGTAAAAATATCTAATTATTCTTAGGAAAGCAGAAAATATGTATTTTTGGCAAAATATGCATATATTTAGCATCTTTTCTTAATGGCTGATCCCTGACCTAGATTACTGTAGGAAATTGACACACCCCCTTCCTGGGAAAAGAGCTAAAAGCTTACTTTATTTTATTATGTAGAAAAAAATTGTATAATTATCAAAAGTAGTTATTTTTTTTGTCATTTTTATATATTTTGTATAAATATTAGGGCTAAGGAGAAAAGATGCCCGTACTTTTTTATTGTGTAATTTCTACTTTCACTTCGCCATTGTTTTTAGAATCGTCTGCTGTGGGAACTTTGACCTCACATAAATACTCTTCAGTGGGAGTTTAGTAAAGTACTTACATGTGTTGGAAAAACAAAGCAAAGAAAGTTCGTGTTTTATCAAGTTTATTTGAAAAAGATACAAAAAAACAAAATTTTGATCGAGGACCTGGCTGATCGAGGACGTGTCCAATCACTCTAGCGGTATTGTTTTGAAATTTTTAGTACCAAATAAAATTGCATAAAATGAGTGATATTGTCAAGCGTGAAGAATTTATTTGTCTAAAAGTACCATGAGCTGTATTCCGTAGCATTGCATTTATCGATGCCGACCATAGTCAAATAACTGTGCACACTCAGTTTGCTCAGTTTTTATTCCTTTTGTCCCCAAGTGACCTCTTTCTGACATTATCTACCCCATTCCTTGTATCTTTCCCATTGCTTATAGCTTTAAAACAGTGGGTAGAGTTAATTCTTGTCAAGTTGGCCCGTGCTGTGTTATTTTAGGGCCGATTGATTTCGTGCCAAGTTGACCCGTGCCGAGTTGGTTTAAGGCCGAGCTGACACTTTAGTCTTTATCAGAATTCAGAATAATTTTCAATAAATCTGCTACGTCTAGAAAATAATGACTCACCAGATTCATTTTTCGATGGATCATACTTCGATCCACATCCCTTATTATAACACTGAAGCATTTCTTCCATTGCTATATTAAGAAAGAGAAAATCACGTTTTTTCTGGAAATTTCTTCGGCTCACACTATCAACTTCCGTTTTTATTAACCGGTGACTTTGTAAACAATTACTCGTGAAATTGTTTCTAAGGACCCAATCGACTTTTAACTACAGAAAAGACATCTTTTATACATGAAATCTGAATCACATGGAAAAGTGATGTCCAAGCTTTACTACCGTTTATTTAGATCAGAGTTTGTATTCGAAGATTATTTTAACATACTTTATTGGCAACTCTCTTCAGCTTTGTTAAAAATTAAGATGTATGAATCATAAAATGCCAATTGAGAAAGGTAGATTCGTAAATATAGAGAGAAATTTACGCACATGCACTTAATTCATGTGAGTCAAACCAACCGGGTGACCAATTTCACTATCTATTTTATTTTGTTAATAGTAGACGTAAATTTAATAAACCGTATTATTATAGATATCCTAATGCATTGAAGTTTGAAGATCTTATGAATAGCAAAAACAGATCACATTTAAAAAAAAAACTTGCTTTCTTCTATATAGAAATAATTATTACAACTTGTAAATAATAAGTATAGTGCTGTATCATTAGTCTCCTAGAAGTTTTCATATTGAGCATAGATTTCGGTTAATAATCATATTTTTTTATTCTACGGGTACAATAAATTATAATTGTCACTAATTCTCCTGTTTTTATGTATATAAAAATCAAATCAACAGAAGTGGGAAGCTGGCCTAGTGATTTGATTGTGACCCTAGTGAACCGAGAGGTCGAGGTTTAGAGCCCTGCTGGGATCACGACCATGTTTCCTAAAAATGATTCCGAACTTGTCAGTTCCAGAAAGCAGACTTGAAAGTGATACAAATAAGCTGAACGCTTTCTTCGTATTCGAGCTTAGAATAGTATTTCAATTAAAATGACAAAAACATTATGCGTATTAGACATTAAATTAATATTTTATAAGTATTAACACACATGCATGTAAATAAAATTTGATTTTTAATCCGACTGATATTATTTTATCGACTGATTTAATTCCTTTGCGGAATAATCTGATGTGACTTTGTTATTGATGATAAATTATTCTTACTCTATAATATATTACCTCAGGAATTCCGATCTGTAACCTTAGGCTGAGCATATTCATACACCCCTACTCCAAAAAACAAAAACAACAACAAAAACAACAACAACAAAAAAACGGGAATATCATCATCATCATCATCATCATCAGCGGCAGCAGCAGCAGCAGCAGTAGCATAAAAGTTTAGCCCCTGTCAAAATGTGTGTTTTTTAATTATTTTTAATACAAATTTAAAAAAATGAAGTCACGGTACTTAACGCTTGGGACTTACAGTACTAAAATTTTCATAAGCTGTAACATATAGCATTATAGGTATTTCTGTTGTAAGAAACAATGAAACAACAAAATATTCAGTCAAAATCAGTTTTAATGGGCCAGACGTAAACCGTTTGTCGGCCAATTTGAAAACAGAGTGTCATCATTTAGTAAATGGTGGTGCACTTCAGTTTTTTCATGTTTCAGTTAAAATTTCTACATGACCCTGTTCTTTTGCTTAATTTAAAATATTAAAACTATCTTTACTTTGTAACTCGAAATTAATTGTTTAAACAAATAAGAACATGTAGAAAATGATGATTGTTTCAGACGTATGCACAAATTTAACGGACTATTGTTGCTTTTTACAGAAATTTGTAAAATGTTGTTCTGTTTTACGTAAAAATCTAGAGATTTAATTTTTTTTTGCACAAAAACTTTGTTGTTTAGGTGTATGAATAAAATATGTCAAACACTGGTCATATGAAAATATGCCATTACCGTGAATTAAGTGATGACGCGGAATTAGTGATGTTGAGTATATATAGCATTATGAAATTTCAACAAAACGTACGATAATTTTTTAAAACTATACTTGAACTAAACAGAAATATGCTTTTATTATTTTCATAGATCTACACTCTATATCTTGTAAAAATCAATGTATCCGCCAAACATGTAATTGTTCAAATAATAAGCCACCTAACATTTGTCAAAGTAAAATATTTGCCACTTATTTCTTCCTGGTCAACTTCAGATTCATGAGATCAGTTAGTACATGTCTATGACTATGAACAATCAATCAATATTTTAAAGACACATGCTCACTTTTGCTGTTAGTGTTGTTGTTGTTGTTTGATATTGGATTTTAACGATAAAATGTTTTATGTTAAAAGTGATCCAAACTTGAATCAATATAGCTTATCTTTAACTAATTTATTCTAGGTCGATTCTGACGAAAGCTTGAACCTTCTTTGAAGCACTTTTGAGTCTGGCTTCCTGGTGTCACATAAAGAAATATGATCGTGACGCAAGTAGGACTTGAATCCACAGTCCTTGGGTTGAGAAATGTTATATTTATTTCAAATGTAAATCATTTAAACCTCGGGGTTCTTTTTTTTTTCCCTTTTTTTCCATATTCTACAAAATGAAAAGTTTTTCCGGGTTTTTTTTTTTAAATGGAAACCTTTTTTAAGTTTTAAAAAAACCCCTGAAAAATCCCATTTATTTTTTCCAATCTAAAATTAAATTTTTTAAATAAACACTATTTAATTAAAATTTAAAGTGTTTAAAAACCAAAAATATTTTTTTCTTATATGGGCGCTTGTTAATGTTTTTTGAAAATAGTAGACCCTAAATATATAAAGTTTGGTTGGGAAAAGATGGGGCCCTTTTTTAAACAATTTTTGGTTCCCTTTTTTATTATTTTTTTTAAAACTTATTTCTTTTTAGATAATAAAATAATTTTTAAGATCAAATATATTATATCTTATTTAAAACCTTTTTTAAAAAACCCCCGGGGGACAAAATGCTGACTGCTGTAAATATATATTATTATACTTTTTTTCTTTATTTTAAAGGAACTCCATTGAGGTCCAAAAGCTTAAAAACTAAAATATGAATTTCTTACATAGATCAGTTTGTGCACTTTAAAAAGACAGCTGTGCAAAAGATAATCAAATAATTTTTTTTTTGTGCAATTCTAGACGTTCTGAGCGGGAAAGCTTTGCACAACGCTTTTCTATTTTGATCATTTTTCAAAGTTACAATACTTATTCAGGAAAAAAACGGAGTGAGCGATTGATCTGAAAATTTGCACATAAGTTATTGGTCTAGATCTACATCAAATGGAACATCAATCTCGAAAAAGTATTTTCAGTCCTGAAAAAAACAAACAAACTCAGCGGAGTCCCTTTAAAGTGATGAATGAGCATAATATGGTAAATAAATGATGAAAATACTGCTTGTACTCTGGTTTATTTTTTTTCCAAATGTATTTAAAGGGCAGCAAAAAGACTTAAATCTAAATGTGTCAATACAATGTAAATTTTTAAAACATTTCCCCGATACCCTTTTATTACAATATGGGCTATAAAGAAATATGTAAACAGTTACATTTTTTTTCTATTTAAACAGTTGTTTGCATTAAAACTTTTAAAAAGAACCCATTTCTTTCAAACCCGAAATAAATGTTTTGAAATTTTTTCTTCCCAGTTTTTAAAAGAACATTTTCAAATCTCAAGGGATTTGATACTGTCCATGAACTATATTATGTAGTTAAGAGGTAACTGCATGACCAATGAAATAATGGGATATGTTTAAATCAATGACTATAAAATTCCCCGATAAACTTCCCTCCTTGGATATAAATTGAAAAAACGCACACAAGGCTTTGAACGAACTGCAGCGCTTTAAATCACCACCTCTTTATGAAAAAACATTTCTATACCCCTCTATGGCAAATTGAAACTACCCACCATTAATTGAGCCGCGTCATGACAAAACCAACATAATGAGTTTGCGACCAGCATGGGTCCAGGCCTGCCTGCACCTCCGCGCAGTCTGATCAGGATCCATGCTGTTCGCTTACAAACCCTATAAAAAGTAGAGAAACTGATAGCGAACAGCATGGATCCTGAACAGAATGCGCGGATGCGCAGGCTGGTCTGGATCCATGCTGGTCCCAAACCCACTATGTTGGTTTTGTCAAGACGAGGCTCATTTCTTTTTGCGACGGACGCGCCCTCAGGCGCGTTCAGAGCTAAGTCATCTACACATGGGATTTCGTCTGCTACACTCGCGCAAAGTGTCCTCAACCGAATAACAGCCCAGAAATAGTACATGAATTTGATCCTTTAAAACTCACATACTTTGTCGGGATATCTTAAAATCTTCCATATTTAGCCTTTTCAATTTCAAATTAAGTTATCCAAGTAAAAATATGAACGTATTTGATTGATAAAAACGTTGTAGTTCCGTAGTATTATTGCGCAATATGCAAATTACTGCCGAAACGATTTACAGCTGTCGAAAAAGTAGGACAGCAAATCATACTATAATAAAGGTGTAAGCTCTGAGTTCCAAGAAATTATTAGTATGAAATTAATATTTCTACATTATACAAAACATTATTATTAACAAATCAAAAGTTTTTCGTGTCTCTAGAATAACTCGCGC
The DNA here is from genome assembly GCF_026571515.1 of Ruditapes philippinarum. NCBI lineage: Eukaryota > Metazoa > Mollusca > Bivalvia > Venerida > Veneridae > Ruditapes > Ruditapes philippinarum. Next base: position 10,264 of record NW_026852811.1, read on the forward strand.
ATTAATAAAAGAAGAACTATTTTCGTGACTCATACCGCAGTTTTAGCTGAATATTCAGCAGTTATTAATAAATTAGATACAGTATAATGGTTAGTATAAATATCTATTTTTGAAAATGCATGTAGCAAGAGAGTTTTTTCAACACTTTACTACCATGTAGTCTTTCATGGTAATCTTTATTGAAGGAAGTTATAATATCAGTTCTACTTCCGATTCTTGTGGTTTGTTTACATATTTTTCTAGGTCACAATAAGAGTTAACATTCGCTATTCTAAAAATAGATTCTGCTTCACCTGCAGGCGTTTAGGGGGTACACATTATACATGTAATAAACCAGCGGATACTTACTTTGCTTACATGCAATACTTACAATTGTAAGAAGCAAACAAGTTGAAAAATGGAATTTAGTGTGAAATTGAAAAGGACAGCTTTGAACGCCGCCTTTCCTTGTTGATCTTGTTTTTCATATTTTAACTGACATTTAAATTAAAATAAAAACGATGTGATCTGGCCTCTACATCTATGTATGTTTTATTGTCTACATGCCCACTATGATATAACACGATCAATTCTAAATAACATTCTCACATGTATAATGTATTATGCTTGAAGTTAATTTGCATGGTTTTATTTTAGAAATATTTCGTTGACCGTTTTTTTCTATTTACATATCATTCCTTGGAAGAAATCGATAAGGACACTGATTTACAAGTTTGACCAGTGTTTTTATGCATAAATTTCATTCTTTATAAGTAGAAAATCTGACTTATATCAGATTGGACACATAAAATATATTGCTCTACAAATCTCGAACTTGTATAGAACAAATTTTCTCTGTTATATCTTTTGTGTTTTTTTTTTCTAAAAATCCGGTTGCATGTCCGTCGCATTCAGTGCTGCAGCACTTTGATTTTGAATGTTGTGCGTATGATGACGTCAGTAGAACACTCCTACTAAAGTTGCAAGACTTTAACACAAACTTTCATACACTTTTCTATGATGACCCATCTCTTACATATCAGGACAATGTGAATATACTGGCACATTTACAAAATTATATAGAACAAACAAAGATTTATTTCGACGCATTCTTAATGTTACTACAATCCTCTCTTTTCCTCTTTTTTCTTCTCTCTCTTCTATTTTTTTTCCCAACTATATCGTTTTCTTCTACATGTATATATATTATTTTAGATATCTATGCGTAAAACTATAAATCTACTCTATAAAACTTTTTATATATAATTCTAATTCCCATGTCAAGTATATTCTAAATATTAATTTATTTCAGAAATACCATTTAGTCTCCTAAGGAGAAGAATTCTACAAGACTCATTCTTTTCTATTATGTAAAAAATACTTTGTTGATTACTTGCATGTACATTATATGTACATGTACTATTGGGGGAAAATATGTTTACATCTATTTACCTTAAAATTGAAATAAAATTGCGCAACTTTTACAATTTACAAATATCAGTCATTTACAAAATTCTGCGTCACGTACGTACGTTCTTTGAAAATATAATTTTCCTTTTATACATAATTTTAATTGAATAGCAAACTTTATCTTCTTTGTATTTCCCTATTCTTTGGAAGAGTGACACAGATGAAAACAACAACAACAATAACCCCCCCCCAAACCCAAAAAAAAAACCCAAACAATACTAACAATTTCTAAAGTCGTTTCAAATTGCATTTTATTAACGATTGGGGACTTCATATACTAATTGACGCATATAAACGTGATAAAATAGCGGTACCTACACCCTTAAAGCGCGACAAAAGACCACAAAGCATGACAAAGGTTTCTTATTTCTTATTGAACAATTTGTAAATCGATCGTGTCTTCCGTATTGGCAGGTTTTAAATGCCCCAAAAAACTTTGTCGTGGATCAATATATGATTATATCAGACATTTAAATGATCTATATATTATATTAATAAAATAAAATAATGGAATAGGAAGCTAGCATGTTTGTTATGTGGATTTATTTATTCATGTTAGTAATTACTGTGGGTAAGTGGATTTAGTAATAATAAAGTTACTTTAAAAAAATGATAGAAACAAACAAGAAGAATTCAAAATGTAAAGGTAGGGGTTTACCCTAAGGCAAGTCTTACAGGATTTCCATAGACAATTTATATTTCTGTTAAATGATTTTTGTTGAAGTTCGATATAGATGTTGGAAGGGGAGTTACCAGCTGTTGAATTCTTTTTTATTCAACATACATTGAACATAAATAATGTTGCGCATGTGAAACAGAATGTAAGAACCATTTATCTAGATTTTGTTTTTAAAACAACACCAACAACAAAAACAACAAAAATGTTCTTTATTAATTATTCAGATTACAAATATGGTATAACCACATGACAGTTCATCGAAATTCTTTTATCAATATGTTGGTTATATTATCATTAGTCAAGTAAAAAATAAATAATAGAAAAATGTCCCGGTTACTGTAGGAATATTTATTTTTAATTTCAAAATACATGTTGTATGTCATTTGGGAAAATAATTCACTATATTTATAGTTCCAACTGTATTCACCAACATTCGATTCAACGTGTTAATAAACAATAATTACAAATTAACAGGGTTGAATTGATTTACAAATCTTACAGGTTGTCACAAAATGTATAGAATACCTAAAATTTTATACATTAATTTTGAATAAGCTTTATGACGCAATTGAACATTTGTTTACTCATTTTCTATGCATTGAATGATTAAGTTATTTGATCAATTAAGATAAGATATAGTTGTGTGCTTAAATGGAATTGTATGTAAACTGAGAGAGTATTATAAAAAAAGGAAGACTGGGTGTCGGTGTAAATCATTTGATCAAAACACAAAATGTACATGTAGTTCGAAATATTGTTGAAAAGGTTTTTACTAGTTGGACTTTCAAAAACCGGTTTGTATGTAAAATTATTAATTATTAATTATGTTTAGGAGAATTTGCACGAGAAAATGGAGACTTAGCATACGTTTGAACGGATACTGATAACCGGTTTTAAGATAGTTCCAAGTCCTTTCTCATGAGAATATAGACTAACCTCTTTTTTGTATTGTACGGGTGATGAAGCGGTGTGGGGGTGGTATGGTCGGGTTTGGAGGGGTTAAGGAGACATTCTTAAAGAAAAAAACGTTACCGAAGTATATTTCATGGTTTCAAAGATACACACTTCAATAGTAATACTGATATAAATTAGAATGGACTTAAAGTAAGATTTGAATTATAAATATTTTAAATGAAGTTTTAATTAATGCTTTCTTAAAGAGTATAAAGTCGTATTTAATGATTTTTTTCATAGAATTCAAAAACACAAATGAGGTCCTGGAAAATATACAAAAACTATCAATATTAATCATATATCACACAAAAACTACACATATGCAATTAATACATTTTAATTATGGCCACATTAAACTAGAGATGACTGAAATTGGGCCACTTCAAACTTTAAAAGAACTACTTTCAAGACTACAACGGGTTTTGTCTTATTCCGTATCGGAGTGACACCTGTAAGTATTTCTATTAATCCTACATTTTACATACATTTTACAATATCTTAATCTGAAAAACGCAAACTTTGATGTAAGATATCTCATTTACTTTTGATGTTTGTTTATGTTTATAATGAAACAATTTAATTTGCAATATGGCTCTGATATATCTGTATTTCATCTTTTTTAGTAATAGCAGAGCTTTAATATTGTGTGGCCAGACTTACTTATTTTGTATTGCGGGAATGCGGACTTCGAAAGATAAAATGTGAATAAAGTTCTAACTAAAAATTATATTTTGTTCTAGAACATTTTATCTGCTATACAAATATTTGTAATATCGGATTATGTAGCACACACTTGCCAACAACATCCATGTATTATCTTTCGTGGTTTGTTGTTGTGTGATGCTAAATACTTGTAACCTAAGTATTTCTTATTTTACAGACCTTCTATTATAAACTTATAAACCAATTCATTTTAAGCCGTACAGCTGGTGGTAAAGCATACCATACTAATTGAATAATATGCCTTATGAATAATAAATATCTCACGGCGACAAGTGTAAATTAACACGTATATTTATTTTAGAATGAGAGATGCTGCAATATTCATTTTGTATGTTTAAATGAAACTAAAGCTACTTGCTGCTTTATCGATGATCTCCTTATTCGGAATTCCGTTCATGTCTATTACAGAGAACACAATTGTTAACCTATGTAAAATTTCTATACAATTTCGAAATATAAAGGGCCATACGCATCTTTTTATATAATACTTAAATCTTAGCAATTTGAATGGTTTGAAATAGAATGAAATATATTATGCATAAAACAACTATTTACTATGGTGGCGACTTGTGCCATGCTGTATTTTTGCTTCGAGGGCGCCAGACGAAAACACGAAAATACGACAAAGTAACCCACTTCGTTTTATTTTCGTGTTTTCGTCTGGCGTCCCGCGGAGCGAAAATACGACATGGCATAAATCAACCACCCTGGCTAAAAATACTTATTAAAACAGCCATTTGTACAAAAAATGAATGTTAATTGAGAAATGCATGCATCTGAAATTATGCAATGACTTTAAATATTCAATTATTTACAACACAATGATTTATATAAGACAATAAAATATTTCATTTATAGACAGGCATAAATATGTCGAACTTATTTCATAATATACGGAAGTTAACATGTCCAATACTACTATTATCACGTTTAAAATCTTACAAAGAACATTAAATGATTTTTAATAGCTTAAAACTTGAGAAAACAAATAAAGACTTCACAAATTTAGACCACCACAGTGTAACTTCAAGCTGTCAAATACAGATATATAAATAAAAAATAAATAAATAAATAAAAAAAAAAAAAAAACTACTTAAAAGATGTTATTACATTTAAAGTCTATGCTGTACAACAGAATTTCAATTTAAATTATGCTGAATTCCTTGAATGGATTTGTCGGGCTTCCATTTATGAACTGTCCATTATGAAATCTGTGGATATCAAGGCCGTCGGGAGCTATATGAGGCAAAACTGTGCAAGCTGGCCTAACTCTGCACTGGCAGCAAAGACTGATTTTTCGGGATTATTTAAGGGAAGGGTAAACTTGTTTTTGTTTTATACCATTATGAGAAGGAAAGATGCAGGTGCAACAAGAAGCTGGAATCCATTATGTAAAATATCAAACGCTGACTCTTTAGTAACAACTGATGTCGCGTGAAATGATGCTTTATACCTTGCATGCTAAACAAATAGTGTTGTCCTGTTACATTTGTACTATCCTCACACACAATGGAGGGAAAACAACACCAATAACAACAACAACAACAACAACCAAAAACAAATCGAAACATGCATAGATTTATTAATAACCTTCTGTATAAATAATGCTGTTTACTAATGCATCTTTGTTGATTTATTATCACTTGAATTTAATTGCTGATATATTTTTTACTGGATTTTCTGACTTCATGTGTCTATAGCTTAGCTTATAAAACAAGCGTGCCGATGAGAAGTAATGATATTGCATCAACTAGGGTAATAATATAATATATTACATCCTACAAGTGTCTTTAAAAAGAAGTACATTTAAATCCAAAAATCACGTGCAAACAAACAGAACAAAAAAGCTTCACTTATTTTAAAATCTTTACATAACACTTATTTATAACACAGCTTCAAATAAGACTTAAGTATCTACTTCAAAAGAAAAATGTTTATTTAAGAAAATACTCTCGCCTAAATCCTAAATCCTAAATCGGGGTAATTGGTGGATTTTTTAATCAACTGACATAAACAGGAAGACAAAATAAAACACTTCATCGCCATTACCACGCTAAGTATCCATCTTTCAATCTTGACAAAACCCTTCATCATCAATTTTTTGGAAAATAAAAAAATATGTACAGACTGGATACAGTAATCAGATGTACTTAAAGCGATGTTTTGAAATTAATAGTAATATTAGAGCTAGATTTCGAAAAAAGAAAGAAAATAAAATGTAAACAACAACAAAAATTTACTCCCAACCCCTCCCCCAAAACATAAACATCAACAACAACAAAAAAAAAAAAAATAAAATAAAAAAAAATAAAAATAAAAATAAATAAAGACAACAACAAAACAAACAAATTGAGATAAGATATGAATAACAGTACGTCTTTAATCGTGAAACAAAATCTATAGAACTCAAGACGCCATTTCTGACATTAATGACTAAAGTTCTTCTTATTTATATCATTTAACAAGAACACAAGAAGATCATATAAGTACAAAGTGCTATTTATCTATCAAGTCACGAATGAATGTTATAATAAAAACTATGACGTTCTTATAGAACGGTGCACATAAGAGTTCAAATCTCAAATAAAACGGTAAGGTGATAATTTTGTCTGGTATACTCGAGAAACAACTTTCCAAAAACTGACGTCAATTTTACACATTTTCCCGCCATTTGTGAAATATTAGTAGTATAGGTATATTTTATTCTATATTTATGGTATACTTAAATAAAAATAAATAGATAAGTCGTCGAACAGCTTTTTATTACATGAATAACCTTCGTCCGTGATATCTGTGAAAATTATCATCTAAAACGAACATATTATACGTTTACATGATATAACATACACTAAGCTATTTAAAGGTACAAGACACTTGTATACAAAAGTGTAATATGCTTTTTTTTAAATCAAATAAACTATTTTAGACATGTCGAAAACAAAAATGTTAAAATCCATCAAAAATGAATTCTGGAAACGTGCTTTAATCAAATGCATTTTCATTGTTTATCTATCAAAAATGAATTCTTGAAACGTAATTTAATCAAATGTCTTTTCATTGTTTGTTGAACATCAGAAATGTGATAAAGAAGACTTTGTAGCTTACCTTTACTCAGTCACGACATTACGATAAGAAACAAAAGTATTTTGTTGGAATTATTGGTAAGAAAAGGGAATTCACTGTATTTATGATATCTTACAGGACAAGGGATTGTTTTATACACTAGAAAAGTTAAACAATATCTACAATGTAAATACCGACATTTGCCATAGAAACTAAAATTAAAAGGACTGTTAACGGGAACCTCCTACACATAACCCTCCCTCAAAAAAACTTTTTGCGATAAAATATCACTTTTACATTCATTAATTCGTTAATAAACGCAAATGATGTTACGCCAAAATATATGCACGGTCGTGCGATACCGATTTACAGAGTCGCAAAAACGGCAGCGCAATGTGATAAATATAAAAGACATATTGAATAATTTTGTTGTATTTCTAATGTTTGTTTCAGCTGGTAATAACATAGAGCGAGCCACGTATTGTTATGGCGACAACTCGGCTGGTTCTAACATTGTAAATATTACTTGTACAAGTGGCGCCGTCTATATCAATGACGTCATTGCAGCAACAAAACCTTCATCGTTATGTAAGTTAACCTTGCAAATGCAATGATTATAGCGGCCTTTCTTATATACTACTTTCTTTGATGTTTATTAAAACACTCATAAGCAATCACTGTCATTAGTGTTGAACTTTAAATAAAGCTTTGAGCTCGCTGAAGCCCACAAAGTTAAATAATAACTTATAGTTGTCTTTTTGACACTATTTTAGTAGTGCGCTTTTCTTTCCTCTGATATGTATGGCCTCGCTTCAGATTTAATTACAATTATATAACTATGGCCTCGATATAACGCAGCATTGAAGTAGCTTACTTTGCTCTAAAATTATTATACCTTTCCTATAAATTATTTTCTATTTAAAGTTTGCTATATGCATGTAAATGTTTTGTGTCATTTTCAAGAGACAATAATTCACGCAATGATACAAAGTTTGAAATATATGGTAAATTTGACAATTATTATGTTTTTTATGACACTTTATTACATGATTATATCATATTAGATGTGATTATGATTTTCAATTGCTCAAATTAAAGTTAATTTCAATGTTGTTTCAAAGATTATTTAAATTCCGCTTTCTTTAATACTGTATTGATAATTCTATTAAACATTGACTAATGTCTTTTTTATAGATGTAACTGTATAGTCAATTTTATGATACATTCATTTTTTATATGTATATGAATATTGTTATGTTTTTATCGTTTCAGCATGTGCCCCAGAGGATCATGTCGGAACACCTGCTCCGTATGAGAAATGCTGTACTTATAATGAATCTGACTGCATGAAAAGTTACTCTGGATCATGGGATGCTTTCAGAGGTTGTATAGGGAAGGTTTCGTGTACAGGGGTACCAGTTATACGCGATGAGCCTATCTGTTCTCAGGGTGGCTTTCCTAGATTTAGCAATCATATGATCCTCGAATACTACTGCATGCCACGTAACCATTTTTTATCAATGCGTCATTATCTAAATGTACATAAAATAATGCGGAACAATCTCACTAAATAGTATACAGAAAACATAAATATATGCAATAAAACTTAAAATTTAAATGGATTCATTTTTTGCATTTTTTACAATAATTAATATTAGCTGTTCGTTCCGTCAAAGGACATTATTGACGGACCTTAATTTCTCAGTGTTGCTTTTGTTGAGACAACAATAACACAACGTTATACTTGATCGTCTGCATGGGTTATAATGGTTGTTTTAATCATCAGTGTAGAATTACAAATATATTAGTTATAAAATGTAAAACCTAAGAATGAAAAATGTGTCTATTAAAATGGATGCAGACTGGAGGTAATGATATGTATGTATGTGACATCATATATATTCTATTCTAGCTGGTGTTATATTTGGACCATGCTCAACTTCTGCTGACTGCAATGATCCTTCAGCAATGTGTAATAAAACGTACTGCGCATGTCAACCCGGATATACCACATTTTATGCTTTCGATGATTGCTGGAAAGGTACGTAAAATATGTCAACAATTAAGCAGCTTTTCAATATTATTAATGAGCCGCGTCACGACAAAAACAACATAATGGGTTTGCGAACAGGATCCATGCTGTTCGCTTACAAACTCTATAACAAGTAAAGAAACTGATAGCGAACAGCATGGATCCTGATCAGACTGCGCGGATGCGCAGGCTGGTCTGGATCCATGCTGGTCGCAAACCCATTATGTTGGTTTTGTCAAATTTTGGCTCAAATTTTGTCAAATAAAACAATTCTTTCGAAGGTGAAAAACAAAAATACCGATCTTTATTATATACTTATAAATGAAATATTGAGAAATATTGATGAAATAAAATGCGTATTTTCATTTTCGGTATTTTCACTGTAAAAATTTATTTTTCACTGCAGTGAAACATATTTTCCGTATTTTCACTGGTGTCTTGCCGGACTACTTTCTTTTAAATTCTGCCAGTACATAAAATTTATGGGAGTCTTTCAAATTTTATCGCAAAAAAAGAGAAAAATGTATATAATAAACAGAAAATTCAAGTTTTTTCTATAAATACTTGATTTATTTTCATCTTGTGGCATGAAAATTACCATATTTCACTCGTGGCTACCGCCACTCATGAAATATTTATTTTCATACCACTCAATGAAAATAAATCATGTATTTATAGAAAAAACTTGAATATCCTCTATTTATATAGGTTTCAAACATAAACTTCAATATCAAAAATGTTATGAGTATTGATAAGTAAATATTAAAATTTTAAGCTGCCAAATGTTAATAATTCATGTTTGTAGATTCAACTTATCAATTAGAGATTGTCATACGCAGAACGATATCCTTTCAATAAGCCGGTTTATAAATATTGCTGTATAGTATGTTAACAAAACCATTTCATTTTTTAAGCATTTACAATGAATTGATTGCACTTGAACACTTTTACACGCATACATTATAGCATTATTAATTATTATTATACACATAACATTTCAGGAGTACCAAAATGTAAAATTTTAGTTATTTTTAATCTAAACATATCCCTTTGCATTATAGATGGTGGTTTAAACGGCTCGTGCACCGGTCCTGTCGGATGCCAGGATGCAAATACGTACTGTAACTTTACTTCTGGGCGTTGTCAGTGCGACGTTGGATATATTGCGCATAATGGGAGCTGTCGAGAAGGTAAACAACGATACTTGTCTCTATGATTATTTAAACATAATAATCGTGCTGCAGAATAAGTGCACTATATCAAAATACGTTTATTATCGATTCAAGTATCTAGCAGTTCATATATTTGAATAAGTTTATGGATATAAAAAAACAAACTTTTACACAAATATATTATGAAATTATAGTAGTTGTTCCCTGATTATATATTTTATATACTTATACCGCATCAATAAATCACATTTTATTATTACACAATGTGAATCACAAAACTTAATTTATTGACGACTTGTAAAGTTTTTACATAAATCATTATCAATTAAAATAAATTACTAATGTAATACTTGGGAACATAATTATATCTTGATAACTGAAATACCTAAAAACACCATGACCTATGAATAATTGATAGGTAAATGTATTGACTAGAAACGTAGGCCTGTGCCTTTGAAAGAAATCGACCATTTTAAAAAGCAATTTACTCCAAAAATCTGGCATGAAAGTTCAGAAAAGTTATTTACAATTATATTTGAAGGTGGTCACAATTTAGGCTTCTGTAAAGACACAGCTGACTGTACAGATCCACAAGCTTTATGTGACACCAGCGTCTGTGTTTGTAAAGACGGGTATACAGCATTTGAAGAGTTTGATGACTGTTGGAAAGGTAGGCTTGCTTAGCTAGATTACAAGTGTTACAGTTATATTAGACATTGCAGTTTCAGAACAGATTGTCATTGGTTATTTTGTGTTCGCACTATTTCTTTGATCCCACATTTAATCATACAGAAAGTTTAACACTGATATTTCTAGACTTTATTAATGGAAATATTAAGGTTGAAATAGTTTCGGGTGTCATTTATAAATCTTATAAGATATTGACATAAATGTTTGAAAATACAATCTGTTCTAAACAAAAAACTATTCCCTTCATCTCTTTTCTCGATATCTTCTGCACATATTGCTTTTTTCACTTTAGTTTGGTTTGACATTCAGAGTTGCTAGACAATATTATTTGCATTATATCTCTTTTTGAATATTTGTATTGTATTATTTATGCAACATGTAAATAATTGTTGCAATAAAATATGATTAAACCATAAAAAAGACAATATCATGTACCTTTGTATATCACTTCGTACTTCCTCTGCATATTTGGTATATAAACAGTGCAGTTATATAAATCCAAATTGAGATCAAACTGCGTGTGCTTGTACTATAACAGGCGTATGATAAGTCTAAAATATATTTTCGTTCAAAACAAAACTTAGGTCGTTATATTAGTACAATAAGATGGTACAACCGATTTATCATTTAATATCAAAACTCAAACAATTTTATCTGGAACTTTAATATTACAAAAAAAATGTCACAGGCAAAGCGTTTCATCAAAAGTGTTTTTATATGTCTGCCAACTTGTTTTTTACCAACACATCTATGCAAACGGGTATAATAATTGTTCTTTATGAACAATCAGATTCCATTGCTAAGCTTACCATAATGTTTCAATCGAATTTGAGGCTCCGATTTGACCTTTCAATTTTGCTATATTATTTTATACACTTAGATAATCTTTTCTGATTTGTATTACTATAGTCTCTTATAATTTACTTTTGACCACTGCATCATTGAATTGTTTACAGACAGTGTTTTTTTTATTATCAGTAGAAGTGCCAAATAGTTTGCTTCAAATTGTTCATATTTTAGCGGGTTACTATTAGCTTGCCTTTTGCACGCACACTTTTAACTCTTTCTGCACTAGTATCTTTCTCCATTTCCTGCTAGATGGTAGCTTTAACGGGTCGTGCACAGATTCGAGTGGTTGTTATGACAACATTACTGTATGCAATACCACTGTAAACAGATGTACATGTAGGGAAGGGTATTCACCTTATGAGGGTGCATGTTATGCAGGTAAACGTTTTTGTGCCAATTCGAACTGGCACATTTTTGTATAAGGTTGCTGAACTTATATTACTAAGACTAATAGAAATGAAACAATCTGTCCTGTAGCTTAAGCTGCTTGTGCATATATTTCACGAAAATTAAGATATCTGTCAAAACAGGAAGTATCATATATAAAGTAAATGTTATTCACAAATGATTGCATGACACTTGTTATTTACTTTGCCAAATTCTTTGTTTAATTTGTTTATTTAGAATAATACATTATTTATATTTAATATAAAAACTATACTTAAATCAACAAAGAAAACTAGGAATGCTTGCAATTCTGTAAAGACTTGTTTTTCTTTAAATCAATAAATACACCTGTAATTAAAAGCACGCTGTTTTTACATACCGTATGGCGACTATCCAGCTTACTGGTAGAGAGGAAGACATCAGGCGCCCATTTTTGCATTATTTTAGGCACGAACAGACACCTCATCGAGTAGTACCACCGACGGTCCGTAAGCTAGCTAGATAGCTTCCTATCATGACAGAATCTGTCCCTGGCGAGTGATTTAAAGTTTACGACTTTAAGTGTCCACTCGTTCAGGGACACACCAAAACATAATGCCATAACATATTGTAATAACATGAAACGAATACCATTGTTAATATTTATTATCCAGATGGAGATTTACACGGGTTATGTAATAATACTAGTGACTGTGTAGATGACAATGTAGAGTGTAAGAACAAGAGATGTACTTGTATAGATGGCTTCAGAGATATATATGGCATTTGTCAACAAGGTATTCTTTTCATCTCTCTTTAATAAACGATGAGGAATGTTACTTTGTTCACTTGTCGCATCACTACTGTAAGGACAAAAAAATAATGGTTTGGGTTTACGCTGCACCAACACTAGGTCATATGACGAATTTTCAGTTTTACTGGTGAAGGAAGACCTCGGGTGACATTCAATGCGTTATTTCCGGAACAAACAGGCACATGATTACTCTCTTGCTCATCGGTCGAATGTTTCACTATCGTTCCTATTGTTAAGTAACTGAACTGCACAGAAGCGTAGAACATGTGTAGAATCACGTCACTGACGTTCCGTAAACTAGCTGAGTAACTTCCTCACATGAAAGAATCCAAAGTCCCTGGCAAGATTTGTTGTTTCATGACAACGCCCTTAACCACTCAGCCACCACTCAGCCAAATGTGCCCCTAAAGGAAAAAAATATAGAAATGGGCATAATCACGTTATAAACATTTATATATAATGCAGATGACTCAAACCCCAAATATAAAGATAAAGTCTGAATGACATTTGTCAACTTTTTGTCCTATTAGACACATTGTCACATTAGAAATGACGGTAAATTGCCTACGAGGTATACACTATTTGATCAAGTACTGGCATATACAATTACTTAAATAGAATATAAGAAACGGTTTCCACGACGTATGTAATGTACCTTTTGCCAAGAAACACTCGTTGTGGGCTGCTATATCGAAATAAATTCACGAATTCGTACTTTGCAAACGTTCTTTTCTTAATACAAAAATATTTTGAAATGTCAACTTGAATTGTATAAAAGACTACAAAATTATTTCTATGATTTACAGACGGTCATTTGAACGGTTATTGTGAAGCAAATGTTATTGAATGTGTTGATGATAATACAACATGTCAGGCAAACAAAGGCGTGTGCGAATGTATTCAACACTTTACTGAAGTAGACGGCGTGTGCAAGAAAGGTATGTTAAATATCAAATTGTTAATCTATGTGATAATTTGTAAGCGGAACACGTACAGTTTTTCTTTGAAATTGTTTCTAAATGTAAATGAATAGAATATAAATAAAATATTGTTTAAACCCAAAAAAGTTGAAACAGAGGCCATCGCGTATTTATGTTATTATCATTATTTAATTACAGATGGTGACCTTGGTGGTAAATGTGTTGTTAACAGCAACTGCACAGATGAGCATGCAGAATGTGTTACTCTACAGTCAAACCCATCATTGTCCGTGTGTTCTTGTATACATAACTATACTAATATTGATGGAGTCTGTATCAAAGGTAATCTTTAATTTAGAGACATGACATTTATGGCCTAACTAAGAGCTTAAAAATACAGATAATATATTAAATTAGTCCAATGAAAAGTGGCTGTAATGCTTTGCTGTTATTCTGAAATGCATGAATATTTCTTAAGTTGCTACATATTGTAATATCTCTACACGAAACTCACTGTTGATGTTTGTGTTTGACAGATGGAGATTTACATGGGTTATGTAATGTTGATAGTGACTGTGTAGATGACAATGTAGAGTGTAAGAACAAGACTTGCAAATGTATAGATGGCTACAGAGATAAAGATGGCATTTGCCAACAAGGTATGCGTTTTCGTCCCTCTTTAATAGCCGATGAGGAATGTAACTTTGTTATCTTGTCGTATCACTAACGTTGGAACAAACTATTTTTTGTTTGGTTTGACGTGGCACCAAGACTGGGTCATATGACGAATTTCAAATATAAAGATAAAGTCTGAATGAAATTTGTCAACTTTTTGTCCTATTAGACATATTGTCACATTAGAAATGACGGTAAATTGCTAACGAAGTACACACCATTTGATCATGTACTTGTTTATACAATTACTTGAATGAAATATTAGAAACAGGTGTAATATACCTTTTGTCAAGAAAGTTCGTCGTGGGCTGCTATATCGAAATAAATTGATGAATTCACGCCTTTCAAACGTTCTATTCCTAATAAAAACTATTTTGAAGTTTAATTTGGCTTTGTCAACTTGAATTGTATAAAAGACTACAACATTATTTCTATTATTTACAGACGGTCATTTGAACGGTTATTGTGAAGGTGGTATTATTGAATGTGTCGATGATAATGCAACATGTCAGGCAAACAAAGGCGTGTGCGAATGTATTCAACACTTTACTGAAGTAGACGGCGTGTGCAAGAAAGGTATGTTAAATATCAAATTGTTAATATATGTGATAATTTGTAAGCGAAACTCGCACATTTTATTTCTCTGAAATTGTTTCTAAATGAAAATGGTTTTAACCCAAAATAGTTGAAACAAAGGCCATCGCGTATTTATGTTATTATCATTATTTAATTACAGATGGTGACCTTGGTGGTAAATGTGTTGTTAACAGCAACTGCACAGATGAGCATGCAGAATGTGTTACTCTACAGTCAAACCCATTATTGTCCGTGTGTTCTTGTATACATAACTATACTAATATTGATGGAGTCTGTATCAAAGGTAATCATTAATTTAGAGGCATGATATTTATAGCCTAACTTAGAGCTTAAAAATACAGATAATATATTAAATTAGTCCAATGAAAAGTAGCTGTAATGCTTTGATGTTATTCCGAAATGCATGAATATTTCATAAGTTGCTTCATATTGTAATATATCTACACGGAAATCACTTTTAATGTTTATGTTTGACAGATGGAGATTTACATGGGTTATGTAATGTTGATAGTGACTGTGTAGATGACAATGTGGAGTGTAAGAACAAGACTTGTAAATGTATAGATGGCTACAGAGACATTGATGGCATTTGTCAACAAGGTATATCTCAATTTTCTGATTTCTCATATGAAACATGAAATTAAAAACATTTGTGTTATCAAAAATAACTTAAACTGAAATCAAAAATAACTATATCTGAATCCATTTAGCGATAAGAACTATTAATTCTGCATTAAAAGACAAAGGTCTTTAAGTTTAAATACAAAGAAACATATTGATAACATTAAAGCATTGAATGCAATTTTAGTTCTTTGTTATAAGTTTCACCTTTCTGCTGTACTTGCCAAGTTCAGTCTTGCATAATAACTACTGACCTCCAAGAAGACCTTGTACAAAATAAAATTACAGTTTCATAAGACTAAAAGTTTTTTTGTTTAATTATAATCTTTATCTTTGTAGACGGTCATTTAAACGGTTATTGTGAAGTTGGTATTATTGAATGTGTTGATGATAATACAACATGTCAGGTAAACAAAGGCGTGTGCGAATGTATTGAAGAGTTTTCTGAAGTAGACGGCGTGTGCAAGAAAGGTATGTTAAATATCAAGTTGTTAATCTATGTATTAATTAGTTAGCAAAATCGTACAATTTGTCTTTAAAATTGAGGTAAACACCGTGTTTCTACGGTCTAAAAGTCCAAAAATGGAGGAAAAAGGATAACCGAACGTCTAAAGGCAAACAATTAAAAAAAATTGTAGGCCTGATTTGATACAAACTGTTTATGTTATTATCAGAATTTGATGCAATAAAATCTCCTTACAGATAGAGATCTTGGTGGTGTTTGTGAAGGAGACAGCAATTGTAAAGATAAAAATGCAGACTGTCTTCCATTGCAGTCAGACCCAGCACTTTCTGTTTGTACTTGTAAAGTTAATTATACTAATGTAGATGGAACATGCATTAAAGGTAAACATTAGCCATAAATGCTCATCTTGTACAAACATTTGTTTTCACTTTTATAAACGCTTCTTCATATATTTCTTAAAAAGCATTTCAGAATACTTTCAAAATTTGACCCTCTGCAGTTGTTGACACAATATATTTTGTTTATTTTTGGCACAATTCTTTTTTACTGTTTTGAAATTAAATTCATGACATCTGGAGTAAAGTCAGATCAAGTTAAATGACAAATTACAAATATAGGACGTTAACATAATGAATTTGGTTGAAATGTAAGATAAATTAGGACATTGTTTTCAAAAATGTTTTCTGTAACAAACTCAAACACGAAGGTTTTTATCGTGTTAAAGTAGGGCAATTGCACCTATATTTAATCATTGGCATAACATGTATTGCGTGATTTTGGATCAAATGTTGCTGTGAACAGTTTACTACAATTTTGTATCAACACATGTATTTCACCACATATCATTCCACTTTTCGATTGTATCATGCACTTCTTTACCTTTCAATTCACTGTTAATTAGATGGAACACTATTTGGTGTGTGCAGTGTGACAGTTGTATGTACAGACAACAACACTGAGTGTAACACATCTACAAGTAGGTGTGAATGTACTTCGGGTTATACTCCAGATGACGGTGTTTGCTATGCAGGTAAGTTTGATATGAATACCAGTTAATAACAATGACATCAATAACAACAACACTGACAAAAAACAACAACACACAATTAGAAAGAATGGTGCATGTGTTTTTCTCCATTAATTAGGTATTGGTTTGTATTTTTGCAAAATAAAATCCATCTATGCGTTTTTTGAAATGATATTTTAGAGCCTGAAAGTGTATATTCGACAGAATTTTTGTCTATTTGCTTCTGTCAAGCAAGAATAGATAGATGACTCTTTGATGACACTGTTGTCTCTTTTTGGCATACATAACTGAATAACTCTAAGGGATATGTTGCCTGGTGTAAATTGTTTGTGAAAATAAATCTATGCTTTTTCCATTGTTTTTTTTTGTTTCCACAATTGCATAAAATTAATCGTGCTATGCTTAAGAATGAAAATATTCTTTATCTTTAAATGTCCTTTGAAATGTTTAGATCTCGTCATACAGTTGTTTCTCTTTATATGTTTTTCTACAGATGCAATTCATAGTATTTTATTATAATTTATTCTGCTTTACAATAATGAAGGTTATGTAAGAATATTCTGCAGATCTAAAGTGATGTGTGGCATGTGTGTGTGTGTGCATCTGGGTTCCGTCTCATCAACGGTCGTGCGGCCGTGATAATCATGCGATGGTTGATAAGAAGGACCCCAGCCCAATACTTCATCTCAGTGTTAAATTTTTCTGGTGCTTCCGGATCATTGATTGACATACTTAAATTTTGATTTTATGATTTCATATTTACTTCAGCCAAGCAGTGACAATGTGTTAGGTGGTACAAAAAGTTCAACATTCCATTGTACCTATTGGAGAAATTATGAATCTCCAATTTTATTTCGGTTTTCTCTGCTTTCGATTAATATCTTTTTACACAATTTTCATATTTTGTGTACAAATAAATAATGGGAACAAAATCGTTTATATTTAGATTATATTATATGTAATGCATAAACTAAACACACTTTACAGAGTTTATTTTATTTTAAAGATGGAGACCTTCACGGGCATTGCAAGAACGATTCAGATTGTGTTGATGCAAATACCACGTGTGTAAATCAGAGGTGTAAATGCATCACTAATTACAGGGACATTGATGACACATGCCGTGAAGGTATTGCACAAAGATATCATAAAATGTATCCTTAAACTATGACTTTTCAGATGCTTCGATAATATTTAGAAAACTTTTATGTTTATAAACCTTTTTATAATTAAACCATGACTATTGTCTGGAATGTTATTTTTTTTTCAAGAATATCATTTTTCATATCGATGTCGTTTTTGTACTAAATGCATTTTAAAAGCTTTAAATGAATATGAAATCAATTGTGATATGGGCAAGTCATCTTTATTCGTAGACCGGCACCTTGATGGTTTTTGTGATTCAAACAATGACTGCGTGGATGCAAATACTGAATGTGTAGATGATGTTTGTGGATGTATCAGCGGTTATACTGCAATACGAGATGCTTGTTTTAAAGGTTAGAAACAAAACTATGTGCACTAAAACAATATAAAGATAGGGAACAAAGAATAATAACACTATGATTGACTGCCTTTGCAGTCTTTATAGTGATCCAGAGATGTATATGTTTTCGTTGTAATTTATGAAATTAAGTTCTTTATTTATCTTCTTTTTTTAGGGCGAGTTAGATTGTCAATTTATTAACCTTTTCCCTTATATAAGCGTGTTTCGACGGCTTTTTGCCACCCCCCCTCTTTTTTAGGCCTCAAACAGTGAAAAAATGCCCTATTTAGGCCCCAAACACTGTTTTTCGTTTAAGAAATGTTGTTAAAAAAAAGTGACCACTTTTTCGACGCCTTCCCCTATCCAAATGAAAATTTTGGACATGTGACAGGCTAAAAATGGCCTCAGGTCGATCTTAGGGTAACTAGTAACCGACGTTGAAAAGCCTTTTACTCTATCTCAATTCATTGAGAAGTTGCAGCACTTTGAAATCAGTTTTGATGGAAAAAAACAATGCAAAATAGTGATTTTTGGCAATTTTGAGACGTCCCCCGTTGCCATGGTAACAGGAAATTTACAATTGAGCATGCTGTTACAGAGGCTATGGTCTAGTCAATATTTGTGCCAAGTTTCATCAGCATTGAAGCATTTTTCATAGTTTCATAGCAGTTTGAACTTGTTACAGGAGGCTTTTCAATGAAAATGGCCATTTTTCGCAATATGCTCATGGGGTAAAAGGTTAAAAGCATGATCACTCCAAATTGTATCTCTAATATACTTGAATAATTTCTAACATGAAATAAGTGAAATAAGATATTCTGAATCCAAAGTTCGTTAGTCTACGTTCTAAGTAAAGCATTCGTATTTATCATTTAGTGCCCAGCTTTATTTGACATCCAATGAAAACGCGGTATTTAAAAAAAAAATGTGTGTGTTAAATTTCATAGAAGAACAAAATCGATACAATATCAAATTCAGTTTATAATAGCCCTCTATTTTTCATAGATCGTCATAGAACCGCGTTCGTTGTAAGGGGAATATCAATGAAGCCAAATAAAGCTTAATACTAAGTATGTGAGTATTCATCCGTAGCTGTATTACAGAAATTAGAAACATAATTATACGGATTATTCGCTCTATCTTTCTAAGTTTCTAAGTTTCATCACGCAATTGTGCTGCATGAATGATTCCCCAAATTTTTACTAACTGTCATTATTATCATTTTAACAGATGGAGACCTAGACGGAAAATGTACAGAAGATAGTGACTGTCAGGATAACAATGCTTTCTGTGAGATTTCTTCCTCAAACGTGGCAATTTCAGTTTGCAAATGCAAGACCAACTTCACAAATATTGACGGCAAATGTAAACTAGGTACTGACATAATTTGTTTTCATCTTTCAATGGCAGAAAAAGCAGAAGAAATCAAAACAAATTGTAATATGCAGGTGAAAATCGAAACATTTAATGCGTAGATTATATTTTTTGTCTTTTGTTTTGGTGAATTCATACATGTATATATAAATATATATTATAAGATATATAAAGTTGACTATATTTTTGTCCTATGTTTTATTTGTATATAGATCGTCGACTTGGTGGATGGTGCTCAGCCAGCTTTTCTTGTTTGGATGCAAATTCTAATTGCTCCAGAGATGGCATTTGTACATGCATTGCTAAATATTCAGAAGTAAACAACATTTGCACAAAAGGTAAACGTCGTTTTGTTTTGAGACTGATAAGTGTATAAATTTTATAACATGAAATATTCTATATTAGAATCTAGTACTAGTATTAATGGCCATACTGTGAATCTTGAAAAATTATGTTACAGTTGTTTAGACTTTAGTCTAAAATTATTTAACAGCTACTTGGTAACCAAATGATCAACATTGCTTAAAGGCTTTTCTTCTTTAGAAAATTTAAACAAAGTTACTATAATATATTTACTTCCATACAAAATACTAAATCGCTATAACTAAACTAAACACAACAGTAGAAAAAGTTTCAGTTAATTTTGCAAATTAGTAACTTTTTGGAAACTATAAAAGTACACCAAAATAACAAGTTTTTGAGAAATATGAATAAAAATATTTCTAGGGTATAATGGGGTTTTAATTAAAGACTGAGACTTAAATAAGTATCACTGTACGATTTTATAGATGAAATGGAAGGTGGGGTGTGTGCCGGTGGTAACAGAATGGGACAATGTTCTGAGGACAATACCGTTTGTGTGGCGGACACGCAGTCACAATGTGCGGGCTCGAATTGTAAGCCTGGTCTATGTAAATGTAAACAAGATTACTCTATAGGATTTGATGGTTCCTGTACAAAAGGTAATGGTAATAGTTTTTGTCGAATGCAGTTATTATTAGTAACAGTTCATAAAAATAAACACAATTGATACTTTCGTTATAATTACAATTACATTTTTTGTACTATTCTGACAGTTTGTAATGTTTTGCTAATTATATCGGATGATTTATGAAGATAAATTTCACACAAAGAAAAAACAACATTGATGCATTCACAATTGCACGTAGGAATGTAATAATGTAATACGGTTCTAACAAATGTGATGTAATTTGAAGACTGAGCTTAATAATAGTGATAACTGTACAAAACGGCATTGAAGTATACTTGTACGTTTGATGATAAGGTGAAATGTTAAGGTGCTAGTTTTGCGCATACTGAAGTTTTAATTTACAGGTACTTTGAGATGAGAAAATTATCTTCTTTTGTCTTTCTAGATGGGGACATTGGCAGTGAATGTAACATGAATAATGATTGTATAGATGCTAATGCAGAATGTACGGGGACACCGTCTTTCTGCACGTGTTCCACGGGTTATAGAAATGTTGAAAAAGATTGTATAAAAGGTAATTAGTTAATATCAGATAACATTTATACCTTTCTGCTGTTATATCTAAAATAATTCATAAAATCGGAATGGACGAGGTGATTGTTACCCTGAAACTGAAAGTGTTACCCAGAATTATTGAGGTCTTTCTATGGTCACAATAAACACATATGTTGAAAGAGAAAAACTTGTTTCCTTTTCATGTAAAATAAATCGAAGCTTGAAATCAAATCCTGAAAGTATCATTTAACAATGCAAACTTTAGGCTTTCAAAAGACAGACAACTTTTTGTATTGTTGTGTTATAATGTGAAGCTCATAATATGCATGTATATTGTATGACAGAATCTAGATCGCTGTCATGATGGTCAAATACAAAGGTTTTCCTCAGGTATTAGCAGACGCCTGGATTGAACCAATCTATCATTCACTTGTGAAAGATAAGCTAGCTTAAATCATTGTATTATAGGACTGGGCTGGAATTGAGATTATTTATGTTTCTCGTACTTTATAGCAAGCGAGAAATTTCAACACATTTCTAACTGATTCATATTTTCTTGAGCGGATCTACCTGAAATTGTAAACTTAAAATGAAAACACTACTTAATTAATACATCCTGCAAATTCAATTTTCATACATCTCAGGAATTTTTCAACAAAAATCCAGATGGTATTTATTTGACCTATACTAATTATATGATAATATCTATTTAGAGGAATATAACGTAGATCATGGTAAAAGTGTTTAATATTTGTAACGCGTTACTATCCTTTGACGTTATCAGAAGTGTCATTTCTCTGTAACTATTCTTTATCATCACATTTGACATATGTATATATGTCTGATGCAGCACATTTATCCATTGTTCATATTTATTTCTGTCATGCTTTCTTTTTATATTAGACCATTTAGTGTTGTAAAACTAGATTCTATACCTTTTTGATATAACACGCAGGTCAATCAACTGGATTCCTGGTAAAACCAAATCAGTTTTTTGTTACAAGTCCGATTTTCACTGCACTCACGAGAGTTCATATCTATTTTAACCTCATGCCTGTCAATTTAGCCCATGCTATCAGTTGACTCTGTGAGACTGTAGTACTTATATATAATTCTCTGTTCAGCATCCTCTAAAGTATGTTATTCTGTCATACTGCCAGTCAGATAACTACAAATACGCAACACCCTGCCAATATAGACTCTGACTAGTTAATTAACCTTTATTTATCTTTATTAAAGCTGCATGCCTCCAAATGAGTCGAAATATTTCAAGAAAAGGAAACTTGAGAAAAGTGTACTAAGATTTTTTAAAAAAAATTCAATATTCAAGTCATAATTAATATGTTATGTGCTATTAATGACTGACTTTGCAGTACTTATTACTATATTTTTACTGCGTGACTAACTGCAGTAAGGGCTATTTTTGACATCTGTTAGGTAATGAACGTGGTTGAAAGTGATGTTTGCAATGTTTTACCGGTATTTTTTTTTGTTCAAAATATTTTACATTTTAATACATTTCAAAATGTTGATGACAATTAGCATAACTCTGGAGGCATGCTGCTTTAACCTTTATTAAGCTATAATGATCTTTCAAAGATACAGCCTAACGGTTCTGTCAATGATACCATTTAAAGTATTTTATTTGTTTGTGATGGCAACTATTTATGCAGTTAATCATTATCTGTGATTGCTTTCGACGGGCTTGAACTCCCAGCCAATTAAATGGACGTTCTACTCCATTTTTCTAATTATCGAATAAATTGTTGAATGGACCCAAATTTGGTCCAAAAGAATTGAACATCCTACGTAGAACAACCCGAGCACTTAAGGTATTAGCATCATAATGCATCACCTCCGCTATTAAGAGTATTCAAAAGGTTACAAAGACATGCGCTAAAATTAAATTGAAAATGAATTTTTGTTACATTCTTAGCCTGTTTATGAATAAAAAGCGTTTGACCGCTTTGCATTTTAGCTCATTTTGTACCATAAAATGTTTATTCTGGAAAAAAAAAAGGAGAGAGCAAATGATCAGAAATTTCGCGAACTAGTTAGTTATTGGTATAGGCCCAAATGAAATAGTCTTGCAACTCGAAACGAAACTTCTTACTCAGTGGAGTCTTTTAAAAATTATCCATGTATATTTTTCTTTAAATAATAAAAATTATTTTCATGCCTACAACATAATATTTATATGAAAAAAAATATATCTAAAAATACACAAAAACGTATATGAACATTTGAGCTGTGTCATGACAAAACCAACATAATGGGTTTGCGACCAGCATGGATCCAAACCAGTCTGCGCATCCGCGCAATCTGATCAGGATCCATGCTGTTCACTGTCAGTTTCTCCACTTGTCATAGAGTTGGTAAGCGAACAGCATGGATCCTGATCAGGCTGCGCAGATCTGGTCTGGATCCTTGCTGGTTGCAAACCACTATGTTGGTTTTGTCGTGATGCGGCTCATTTATTATTTATTTATTCCAATGCAATTACTATTTCATATGATTTATCAATGTAGAAAATTAAATTTGAATTCTCAAATATTATATTTATTTACATATTATGTATAGAACAAAGATATTAGTTAAAATATTATTTGGATGTTAGTCAAAATTTTGCATGTGTTATCAATAATTGAAAAAATATCGTGTAGTCAAAAATATTGCTAGAGTCTTAAGATTGACAAGACATTGAGTGTGTGGGGGATCCGTTGTCTATGGACAATTTCTAGTTTTTTTTATGTCTGACTCGGCTTACACATGTTATTACATGTCTATTATACGTTAATATAACGCGATTCTTTTGGTATTACCTGAAGTCATGATTAATCTGACAAAAGTTCAGATTAACTCATTCTTCCATTTTAGATCTGATGAACGACCGTATATGTTTCGATATTCCCCGAGAAATAATTATTAGCCATACAATCAAACCGGGTTTGACATAGCATTCGAAATTGTTGAGTATGTTAGATAAAAAATGTTTGAAGTAATATTAAACAAATTACTTGAAATAAAGTCAATATAAATGGGCAAGATTGTTCTGCAGTTTACCTGTCGGCTATAAGGACAACGCCTTTTTTTCTCGAAATCGTGAAAATTTACCTTACCCCAGGAGTTTAAATTAGAAACCACATCGCTATCAAAATTAGTGTTCGCCGGCTCAGTGAAAAATATGTGGCATTTTATAATGTTTCGTGATTCCATATTTCACTCAAACGAAAAAATATCCTCTTATTATTTTTAATTAGTTTTAATAATCTTAAGTTATTATGCCCCCACAATGTGGGAGCATATAGCGTTGCACTTGTCCGTCCGTCCGTCAATCCGTCAGTCAGTCAGTCCGTCCGTACGTCCCGAAATCTTGTGAACGCAACTCCTCTTAAACCGGATAGCAGATTTTGCTTAAACTTACAGGGATGATCAACCTTAATGTGTAGATGGTAGTAAAGGAAGGAATTTTCCCTGCGACCAAATTTAACAGAATTATGGCCCTTTGTTGATTTTTTCACTAGATACTATGTAGAAATTTTGTGAACGCAACTCCTCTTAAACCGGATGGCAGATTTTTGCTTAAACTTACAGGAATGAACAACCTTAATGTGTAGATGGTAGTAAAGGAAGGAATTTTTGCTGCGACCAAATTTAACAGATTTATGGCCCTTTGTTGATTTTTTGACTATATACTATGTGGAAATTTTGTGAACGCAACTCCTCTTAAACCGGACGGCAGATTTTGCTTAAACTTACAGGGATGAACAACCTTAAAGTGTAGATGGTAGTAAAGGAAGGAATTTTTGCTGCGACCAAATTTAACAGAATTATAGCCCTTTGTTGATTTTTTCACTATATACTATGTAGAAATTTTGTGAATGCAACTCCTCTTAAACCGGATGGCAGATTTTGCTTAAACTTCCAGGGATGAACAACCTTAATGTGTAGATGGCAGTAAAGGAAGGTATTTTTGCTGCAACCAAATTTAACAGAATTATGGCCCTTTGTTGATTTTTAGATTTCAACTTGTGGCACATGTAGTCCAAAAAATATTTGACCTAGAGTCTTAAGATTGACAGAACAGTGGTGTGTGGGGGCATCCGTGTCCTATGGACACATTTCTAGTTTTTTTTTATGTCTGACTCGGTTACACATTATATTACATGTTATTATACGTTAATATAACCGCGATCCTTTTTCGGTATTACCTGAAGTCATGAGTTAATCTGACAAAAGTTCAGATATACTTACTTCTTCCATGTAGATCTGATGACGACCGTATATGTTTCGCGATTTCCCGAGAAAATAATTATTAGCCATACAATCAAACCGGGTTTGACATAGGCATTAGAAATTGTTGAGTATGGTTAGATAAAAATGTTTGAAGTAATATTTAACAAATTTACTTGAAATAATAGTCAATTATAAATGGGCAAGATTGTTCTGCCAGTTTACCTGTCGGCTATAAGGACAACGCCTTGTTTTTCTCGAAATCGTGAAAATTACCTACTCAGTATTTGTATTCCCAGGGTTTAAATTAGAAACCACATCGCTTTCAAAATTATGAAAGCTCGCGTGAAAGGTCACCAGAAATGATATCGTATTTGGTCACGGTCAGATCTAACAGCGGAGGTTATTTAGAGCTGATTTAAATCAGATTGAGTCATGATTATCAATTGCTTTTGCCATTTAACTGCATTTCAGTTTGATATTTTTTTTATGTAATATAATGTTTAACATATATCTTTCTCCATTTCCTTACAGATGGGGATCCAGGTGGTAACTGCAAGGCCGGTAACATATGTACAGATCTACACTCTATATGTGTGAACGGAACATGTATATGCAATGACGCCAGGAATTACGTCATCAAAAACGGCATTTGTGAAAGAGACGGTAACTAAGTGCTTGTTTTATAACGGTGATAAACTTTCGAAGTTCTTTTTTATTTAGTATCCGACTTGGGGTCTGTTTAGAATATCTAGACTAAGTAGATTTTAATGAAAATGACCAATTTCAATAACACCAGATATATTAATGTTGTGAATTGATTGTAAGGATGATTTTCGGATTGTTAATTCAGTTGTCGCCCGTTTTTCTATTTCATTGATGATTCTATCTTATTTGCCTAGTATATCAATAAAATGTTTAAACAAATCTGTTCGATTTCAGTTTCATGGGATTCCTAAATAAAATTCTTAACATATCTTTCTGACAAAAGTACTAGCCTTATAAAGTTATTATTACTTGTATGTTTGTATTAAAGATATGCTATGCTCATCCTTGAATAAAATACTGTTATCACAGACATTTATTGAAATCTATGAAATTCTTGCTAATATGTCTAATTTGAATAAAAAAATAAATAAACTATGTATCGGAAGCTGCGTTCTCTATTACGAGGCAGGTAATGTTGGCCAATTCTAAAAAAAAAAAAAAAAAAAAAAAAAACAATGCCAGTTTTTTTAATGACGCTATATACATTGTATATATATATTGTAAGACTTCAAACATAACATATCTACTTTGTGTGGAGTCAAAACGTATTTTTTTATATTTACCAAGATACTGTATAGCAATTATCAATATTTTCTAATATCAAATTTCAGCATAGTATACCTTTAAGGACTTAAATATTTTACGCGTGGACATTGCATCAATGTTTTTAAAGATTGGGTACTTTCTTGAGCATTGTGTTGCTTACCATGTAACTTCGTACGTGCAGATGTCATACCCATAACATAGACAAATTTTCCCATCATTTACGTGGATAATGTCTTTAAACTTTTAAAACTTAAAAAAGTGTCCTTGTTTATCATTGAAACATATTATAATTATTTTCACATTAGATTTTATTGTCTCATCCTACGGGTAACCACTGACATAATAAACAATAAAACTAATTTTATTTATTGGAAGGTCGTCATGACTGATTTTTGTGTTCACTTATCAAATCTTAATATCATAGGAGACTTTTAAGTGGTGAACAAAACAAAAATCCGTCTCATTCGACATTATTGCTGGAATTCATTTTACTTTAATTTCTTTGTCATTATATCATAGAAATGCAACATGAGACACAATCAGCTTTGATACAGGATTGCCATTCTAGCAGCATTCTCAAATATAATATTGTAATATGAACATGGAGGCGTGATTTTCGAGCGTGTGAAACACATTAGTAAAATGACAGAAAACATCTTAATTTAACTCGGATGAAAAAGAAATCAAATGCGTATGCTGTAAAAGTTTCCTTAAGGAAAATATTCTGATCTATGTCTTCTGTTTAGTGCGCTACCACTTTTATTCTATACAATATTTCTCTTCACTTTAAGTACATACATGTACAACAATACATAATCTTTATTTTCTTGTCATGTTATTTTCGATGTTGCCGTTATATTCTTGAAATAGAATCAGGGTAAAAACGAATCAATTATACAACTAACTAACTAAATAAATATTAAATAAATAAATAAACAAAAGACTATTCTAACTACCTTCTGGTATTTTAGTAAAAAGACAGTTTGACCGTTTTTTTACAAAAAGTTGGGATCAATATAAACACATTAAAAGTTTTACAAAATTTAAAAAATAACTTCACATTCTACCCTCCTTAAATAGGTGATCATATGCCTGTTTGAATAACCTTAACCTCAACCAAGCGTCAGGATTATATCTGTGTCGGAGTTATTATAATTATATATGAGTTATCTCTCATACCATTTCTTATTTCATTTCTCCAACAGCAAAATAGACCAAACGTTCTTTTTTTGCATATAAAGAATGAACGGTATTCGACCATGTATAATCATCATTAAAATGTTCCAAAGTATGTTTTACTTTTTTCTTTATAAAACAGACAGTTACGTTAGTGGAAAATGTGACAGAAACAGTTGTAATGACGTCAATGCCGAGTGCCTTGGCGGTAAATGTGTCTGTAAGACCGGATATTCTCAAAGCAATGGTGTTTGTACTATTGGTAAGTGACAACATAATTTACATGTACCGTGATTCTTCCCTCTATAGCAATTAAAGCAAAACACGTCTGTTATTGACTGTTGGGTTTATATATGCGCCTTCATGACCTAATTATAAGCCCGCATTTCTTTCATTGACAGAAGTCGTGTAATTATTGACACCAATGTCCAAACTGGCTAGAAAATCTACATGTACATACTTCGTACTGACGGAGAAGGGAGTAACCATGATGTGTCTTTATTTATATGAAATCAAGATAATACATTAAATTGATACACATGCAATTTATTTATGTTCTACTGGCATTCTTGTTTTATTTTCCCCCAATACTTTAAGTATGTTAAATTGCGATTGGTTAGGTATGCAAGTCACAATGCAATATCAGATGGTTTGACAGTTTTAACATTTCTCTTTTAGGTTGTATTAAGAGACTCCTTGTCTTATGTGAACTTTTATTTAAAGGTTCCTTAGAAAGTCACATATGGCAGTCTCGGCTGTATAACAAATACTGCATAAACGTCATCATCTTGGAATGTTGTTTAGATTTTACAGAATGTATCAGCTCTATTCATTATATTGTTACAGGAGATACGTCATCGGTGACGTCATGTAATGGTAGTTCACCTTACAACCAGCTGGTTCCCGACTGTGACAGCGGCAGCTCACCTATTGTACTTGCAGAATATCAGCGCGTTAAACCCGCTATTGAAAACTGTCCGGGAGAAGTTGATATGTATTCCAATACTATTTTTACGACATGCTGTTCTTACGCTGATGGCGATTGTCGTCTGCATGGATCAGGAGCAGACGCTTGCACCTCCGCTGACTTGGTTGGGTCGTATACAACTTATAACGTCATTGATTATATATGTGCAGAAGGTGAACAATGGTTTTGGTATTATTGTTGTAACCATTCTTTATTCTTGCAATGAGCGCGGTATTTTTAGGAGTAAAATGAAATACAAAAATGATATCAACATTTATTTATATTCTATATATGACGTTTATTGCCAGTATTTCAAATATTGTAACATTTAGAACGTAACAGACAAATTAACAAGGAACTCACTTATTACGGTTCCTATTATTTCTTTCCCGAAAATATGAGTAGATGTTCTTTAAATGTCAGGCACAGCTTTAGGGTAAGATGGCTTTTATGTGTGCTTGAATATATTACATTTTGTACTATATAAACGTTTCTGCTGCAAACATTTTAGGTGGATTGATTGGTATGTTCAACCTTTTTGCGTCACAAAAATCAATCCTGAAACTGTCATATTTTACAATAAGCAGTTTTGTAGTTCTCA
Source organism: Ruditapes philippinarum (assembly GCF_026571515.1). Taxonomy (NCBI): domain Eukaryota; kingdom Metazoa; phylum Mollusca; class Bivalvia; order Venerida; family Veneridae; genus Ruditapes; species Ruditapes philippinarum. The sequence continues at coordinate 39,998 of NW_026852811.1, forward strand.
TTTTATATATTTTCATGTCTATGTTACAAATTAAAAATATATTTTTAAATAACTTTTCATATGATACTTTGGCCATTCTCTGTTATTAGACGATTCCGTGATTGATGCATCAACTAACGATACCGTTTCAAACAGTCCGGTTTACGTGACAATATCAAAGGACGATGCTGGTAACACTGGGGTTGATAAATGTTCAGTAACGGCGTCATGTGACACAGATATGCTCGTTTACCTGGTGTTTTCAAACTTGATAAAGGTAGCTGTCATGAGATTTGACCGGTTCATAACGCATCAAAGATTCATATAACTTTATATATATTTTTTTTGAAAATAAAGATGGGATTGGAAATAGAATAAAAATATACAAACAAATTATTGAGTATATCCTCTGTCAAATCAAATATATATATTTGTTGTTTTATTGTTCTGAAAAATACATAGATACATTTTTGTGATAGAAACTTTGTTACTTTACGAGGGTGATGCAATCTGTTTACAGTGATTTTTTGCTCAATTTATTATTTATTATATACTTCATTACTTGTAGAATCAATATAATTCTCTTATTAATAACAATATAATTGAATTTATATCTAGTAGTTATATGTTTTCTAAGTTTATACAGATTTATTATTGTTCGATTGTGAAGAAGCTATAAACTGATAGAGATACTCTCAAATTCGTTCATGGAACAAGCTAGTACTATACAATGAGTGTAAAGTTGCTCGCTCGAGTAAATAACGACTTGCGCTTGATGGAGCTTGAACCCACGCGGCAAGAGACCATAAGATTACACGTCCGACGTGATAACCACTCGGCCATTCCGCCACACATGGTTTTCTAAGTTAATACTTGCTACCAGTATCATTTGATAAGCATAAGAGAATGTTTTATCTTATATTATTTATATTGTTGATAGGTAAACAGTCAGTGCAGTCAGACACTTCAAATAATGGAAGGAACGAATTTCCGGAACTTTGACTGTGACAACAATGTAGCCAATGCAACAACTGTAGCTTACACTGCATCATCAGGGTTCTTCTTCATCACCATTAACACATTTATGCAAGGGAGTCGGTTTGTTTTTAAAATCGAAGGTATATATTATTGCAATCGGTCATTTCTGTAAAAAGTAGTTATTAGTGAATTCCGAAAATGTAAATTAATTCATATTTAGACTCTGAAGAGGATGAACTAGTACTGTTTGATGTTTTGATATTTCTATTTGCTCATTCGAAACGTTTGTTTATTTGTCTGTATTTAACCTGGTTTAGATTTGAATAGTTAATTTAAATTTAAAACAGCTGTATTCCAAAAATGTCATTTAAAAAGATAAGGTATTCATTTTATCACCATATAGTAATTTTAAGTACTGTATCATAGCTCAAAGTTCATAGTCGTTGTGACTTATTTGTATCTATTTATCTAATATAGGGTATGTATGTATGTTCTTTTTACATTTGTTTTAAAGTTCTTCATATGTTTTGATTGAGCTAATGTAAGAAAATATTGATATGGACAATGCATATTTTTTTAGCTAAAGAGGCGACAGCAAGTGTAGATGTTGAGTGTGGAGATAAAGCAAAGTCTGAAAGTCCAACGTCATTTAAGACATGTGGCCCAGCACCTGGTAAGATATCAACTTTTTGCACAATATGTTTAGTGATATTATCTTTCCTTTAAAACAATCATAAATATAAATGCAATTTGCAAACGTGAATAGGAGCTATAATGACCTTGTCAATTGTGTATTGTGCTATTCGTGAGAGAAACTTCTTCTTCTTCTTCTTTTCTTTTTCTTCTTCGTCATAACTGCTGACATTCGTTATAGTCTGTTTAAAATACATAAGGACCACTCATGTAAACATTTGGTCAAGCGGGAAAGCAAATTACAATCACATCGATACACTGTATTGCATACTATCATTATTTCTACGTCAATCATGATTTATTATTACAGACTTTATCTTAGTCCGATTGTACGTGTAGAGAACTATAAGCGTCCACATTTGTAGACTAACCAGAATGAGTGTAATGTTTCTTGCTTAATGTAATAAAGGGCTATCACTGCACACTCTGGCTAGAAATATATAGATTGTTAGTCCGGTACGTAAACCAATCGACACCACCACATTAATTAGATTGACCTACATGTATACTCATATTTATTAATTTTAAAAGCATTGATCAAACTTATCTTAAATCAGATCTATAAAAAAGTTATCCCGCTTCATCAAGTCATATTCGCGCATATATTCAAAATTTGTATTACAATTTTTAAATTTGAGTAAAATTTCATTCAATTTTTACCTTAAAATTGCTGCTTCCATTCGATAAAGGTATCTTTTATTGCTATTATGGGATCATGCTAATTTCGAATTGCACATAATGTTCAATATATGTTCCGTAAAAAGGATCCTTACAGGTGAGTATTAAAGTAGGTGTAATGTATTAACTACGGAAACGCTTAAAGTAATCAGTCGGATATTCATTAGAAATTAAATCAATGTCACATCAATAGCTTGAACTTCCGCATCAAGTCAAAACTTATCTAAAATATTTCAAATGCTATTACAAATTATATGTAAAGAATTTATTTATAAATAACTGCAAAATACTAAAAATAGTTACATTGTCAAGCTGATAAATGCTGACATGCGCAGTTGTTTCAATTATGTCTGTTCTAAAACACTGTCTTATCTAACCAAATGTATCATCTCTAATCAACATTCTGTATGTAGGCCGTCTACACGGTTACTGTTCAGATGACATCATATGTATAGACCCGCACACGACTTGCAAAAGTGGAGTGTGTGTATGCCAAGACGGATACAGTATTTCCAATTTGAAATGTCAAAAAACCGGTACAATTTTGAGAGTGATTGCTTGCTTGTATAACAAGGGATATGGAAACACTTATCGTTGTTTGTAAAACTAAAGTTGTGTTGGTAATTTGTCTTTGTGTGAAACAAAGGGGGCTCTCTCGGTTTGTTGTCATCTACCCTCTCTATATATCACAAGGGATACAGGTCCAAATTTTCCACATATTTTAATGTAAAATAAAACATATTGCATCGCACTTTTCTTATTCATATTAGGAAAAAGATGTCTAATGTTTTAGCTCAAATATTTTGAAAAAACAATTAGAGCTATCATGATCACTGGGTCGTCGCCATTAACTTTAAACTTGACATAATGGAGATATGTAAGGCAATGTCCGTTTATATTCTTTATATTTCGAAAGCTATGTTTGGAGAAATGTCCATTTTAAAATTAAGTTTTGTTAACATTTCTTATGAAGTAGTATCATTTTAAACAAACAAAGGTATCAATACTAAACTTGATTATCATAGCTAGGCGCAGTTGTAAAGTTTTTTTGTTAAAATTGGCTGAAAATTTAAATGGATCAAATATAATGAACTAGTATACATTCTTAGCATACTTTAGGGTTATATACACATGTAAAACAAGCCATCTACAATATCTCGTGTAATAATTTGACAGATGAAATTATGATAATAGCATTGTGAGCTTTCTGTTCCCTTATTTCGGAAGAAGGTTTACACATACGTGAATAATCAATCTAGTGAGCTGTTTAATCACATCATTACAGTAGCGAATAATTAAGACTTTTCAATGAAAATTAAAAGTGTAAATGTTGTTAACAAAACGAAAGTTGGATATGGAAAACCTAACTAAGTTTATACATAATTCATTTGGTTTAAACATATTTATTTTTTATCAAGTTACAATATTACACATCAAACACAAAATTTATACAAAATCATGATAAAATGGATTGAATTGGAAGCTCAGAGCTTATTGTAATTCTCACCACTTTTAGTAAGACATCGGTACAGATTTTGGCGATACAGATGATTTAATAAATTGTTACATTCAAAACATTATTATAAGAAAATAAGACAAAATTAGAACAAAAAGAAATCGAGATAAAAACATAAAGAAGTGTTAAGAAGTTTAAATTAGGATAAATTAAAATTAGGGACTTGATCATGACGGGGTTTGAACCGTCAAACCAAAACTTGTATCCCTTGTTGTAAAATATATGGTGTCAAAGGAAACTAGAGAGCACCAAAATGCTATTGAATAAACTCTTATTTTGAAGTTGAAAACCAATGCTTAGACTATAATATATAACTGAGATCATGGTTTTGGATACACATTCGAACGCTATTATTGCAAATTTTTGTTTTGTTTGCTTCTTTGCTGAATTTTTGTCATGTGTATTGCAATAACCCTGAATAATTCTGCATAATCATCAAATATATATTTTCTTTTTGTAAATTTAATCAGATCTTTTTCTTATGATATATCTATGCGTATACATACATGTATTTGAGTTAGTTAACTTGAGAAGTTTGGATATATTCTTTAGAACTGAAATGAGATATATTTTTGTTTGGAATGAACATCAACTCTTGCTTTGTCAGGTTTGCATGCTGTTTTTAGATTATACGCTGTTTTTTCACGTCATTATTGGTCTCTATGACTATTCAAATACACTCCTGTAAGATTGTTCAACATGACATTATTGTTATGTTTGTGGTATATTTTGGTTTCAACAATTTGGCTTTTCGATTTGGGTGGTTTCAGTATTCCTAATTGAATAGTGTTGAATCACCCTTAAGATATGTTGTCTGCTTTTTAAATTTGTCTTTTGACGTCTTATCTCTGATATGAAGGCTTCATAACCTCTGACCCCCTTGCAATTTTCTTCAGTTCCTCCCTTTGTTTTCTCGTCTAGGGCACACACATTCTATTACGTGGGACCATACACCGCTTTTCATGAAATGGCACGGAAGTGTCACATTGAAGGTTCTATGATATCCGCCATATGAACACATCTGCGGATGTTTCTAAATTCAAAATTTCGCCATTTCATGTTAAATGTTGAATTCTGCTTAAACCAATGCTAGGGGACGTGAACGGTAGTTTGCACATGACAGTACTGTCCATGAACAGGCTCAATCAAACCGAGCCTGGAATTTTTTATTTTCAATTTTGCCGTGTTGGACTTTCTTTAAGGGTTCTTATTGTCTCTATTCTTAATGAATATAGTATTGCATTGACATGTACTTAATTGTAAAACGTTTATACTAGTTAAATATTACTTCAGAAAAGCACTTATGACTTATGTACATATAACGAATAGATAACAAATATGAACTCATTAGCCCTTTCTTCTCTGAATATCTTGAATAGACCTGTCCATCTGTCAATCTGGACAGACCCATTCATCCCTCTTTTTGGGGATTGTCGATGACCAGACGCGCCGGCTTTTCTTTGACTGGTTGCATTGCTAGTATCAGATACCGTAAGCAGGCTAAAGAGTTAACGAAATTAATTGCTTGTATATTATTTTAGAAAAAGAATTCCAGTCCTACCCTGTTATATGTTGTGTCCAGTCTTGATATAATTTCTCGAAGCGGACCCAAATCAATCTAACATAAGCTGAAAGGTTGTTTCGCAATTAAACTTAAGACATTTTTCAACTGTTATTTGAAATCACCAAGTTGTACCAATTATTTCCATTCATTCTTATAAACATTTATATATAATTCAATTATCAAGGTTCACCATACTTTGTTTCTTTAATAATTTATTCCTGATGAAATTGCTTGGTTGAAGTACAAATGAATATGTTTAATATAAACGACGATATTAAAATAGACTAGTTACATCCGCCAGTTAGGATGGAGAATTTACTCTTTTATCTTACTTTATGAAATTTATTGTAATCATTAATATTTTCTATTTTAAATAAACTGTGAGATACAGATGTTTTATAGAAACTACTTAACCTACCCTGAATTCTTAATTAAACAAATATTGTCAGATCGAATGTTATCTTGAATTTCATGTAAGTTACAAGAAAACTTTTCAATATTAACTTTATTTAAATGTCAATGATGACGTGGTTTTTCTTTAGTTACATTTTTGTAAGATTAACACTTACTTTAATTGTTTCAGCTACTGAAGATACCACAGGAAAAAGTAAGAAATGTTTGACCTCCTTATATACTTTTATATTAATACTATTTGTATTTATTAACAAAAATATCATATATTATGAAAACTTGATACTTTCTATAATAACAATCTTTTCTTATTGTAAAATAACGAAGCTACTCATCATATGGTCAGAATAGACAATATAGCCAAGTTTCAGATGTTACCAAATTTCAGATTTACATATCTCTTTTAACCGCGGCTGGTTTGAATAACCGATCTTTCGAACAAATTACCACAGTTCCTGCGAGTTCGAACGAACAAAGGTCGGCTGCACATATATAGTCACGATAACTATGAATTCGCTAAAACAACCATTCGCGAAAAAAATGGCGAAAGTTAATCTCTGGCAAATAAAAGCAGTTTTAGAGTTTTAAAAAAGTTAAAAAAAAAAAGTTAAAAAAAAAATCTTCACAAAATGTTTATCACTCTCTCAGCAACAACCGAAATATTTTTCAACCAAAGAGCCTGGCTTTGTAGAGAGATTGCTCTTTATTGTCTATCATACACTTGCACTTTTTATATTGAAACTTTGCATTTTTTTACATTGAAACTATAATCCCATTTAAATGCCTATTGTAGTTTGTAGATAAGTAAGGACATGAACCCCTATAAAAAAGAACATTCTCTTAGTGTCATTCTTTTCTTTATCTGTAGCACAATATATGAACATTTTGTCATTCTTTTTACAGCGGCGATGCTGGCAGTTATCATACCAATTGCGATTCTCGTTGCCATAGGAATAGCCGCTGTACTATTCTGGATCTTCAAAGACAAAATAAGAAAGAGACTTTGTCCGAAACATGTTAGTATTTTTGATTTTATCTCTTTTGAAAAATCTTTTCTATGTAATTTATGAGATATACATTACCAGGCCCAGAAGATATATTATGCTACTCATTTGTAACGATACTTTTTATTGGATGACCGTGATGTTTATATTATCTATTTGCACCAATGCTGTCAATTCATAAAGAAATTTCTTTTTTTCCAGTTTTTTTTTGCAGAATTTATTTAATTATAAACACACCATCATGTTATGGTATAAAACATATTTAGCATACAACAATTTTATAATTGGTTCCGTTCTAAAACTTGTTAAACCTATTAAAATTGTTTGAGGGATAAAATATAACATGTCTTCAGTAACAATATAGCAGATTGTTAATTCTTTAAGATACTCAATTGTGTATTTAGAGGAAAAAATTAAAACCATTATCGTGTATATATTGTTTTGTCTATGCAGATATTTAATAATCAGTCTTATTACATATAAAGCTTAGAATTAGAGAATGTTTCAAAGTGCTTTATGAAGTTATCTTGACATTTTAGTTAAGTCACATGTTCATATAAGATCTTTGGTAATATTGAGACTTTAACATTTCATTAAATACAGACAGAAACATAATTAGAAAACATGTGCCGCTCAAAAGTCTAAGTACCAAGTGATTACAATTATGAAAATTAGCTATCTACTACCCACATATTGCTAATAAGACAAATGCGTTATTTTAAAAACCTTACAAATTTGCTCCAAAGCCCAGCAGTACTGAAACAATCAAAACAAAGGTAATATAAACCTAAAAATATCTCTCAAAAATCAAATTTAAATGTCATGACGTATAATTTAAGTTACTTTTAGTATTTGAATTTAAGATCAAAACTATTAAAATAGCTTAAAGTAGACAGTTATTTAATATCTGTCTTAATAACATTGTTTGCTCGGCTTTATTTTGTGAACATCCAATTGTTTAGCGTTTGTAATAACGTATAAAAATTAAAAATATCCCGGAGATTTAGTATACGGATTTTTCAATGAAATTCTTCGTCTAGAAGCTAGGATTTTCTGGAATCTTTAGTTCATGTGTTAAAGACTTGGAAATTTAAGCATGCAAAAATCTTCACTCTTTTTCAATTTTTCTCAAATAGGTCCCTTTGTTTCTTTCAATTATGCTCAGCTGCTCCATGGAGAGCAATCATCTTCATAATATAAAATGATGACATTAATATCAATGAGCCTTAGTCAGATGATTTATCTGGTTAGGTAAATAGTTACTTATTTTACAGGAGCCAGCGGCACCAATCAAACCAGTCGTTGAAGGGCCAAACCCTATGAATGTAAAATACACCGGTAGCGGCGTCCCCTCCGATGTGAAAGTACCAAAAGCTATGCCTCCACCTTGGTTGAATACTGGTTGGTCTCCGTCTAACGAAAAGTTCAGTGGAAATCTACCTAATGAGCACAATCCGAGAAACAAATTGCCACCAATTATTCGCCCACCAGGTGTAGCCGGTACACCAATGAATATGAAATATTCTGGAAAATTACCGAAAGGATCGAATACAGGAAATATGGTAGATTACCTTCTAAAAGAAGAGTTGGAAATGAACAACAACTTGAACAAGGCAAGATCTTAATGTGACTTTCCTTTTAACTACTCTTATCTACCACGATTTTATCAAAATTTGTTTACTCTTACAAAAATGAAAATCTGCGTTTACTTTGACATTCTGTCCGTTAGATTTATTTGGTGTATTGTGTTGTGAAGTTGTAAGTTATTTCATTTTTAAAAGTAATTTGGGATAAAAGAAGAGAAAAATGAACTTGACACAAGGTTTTCAATTATGAAAAAGGAAGTCCGTTTATGTTTTAGTTTCGCTTTAGTTTGCAAGTGTTTGACTATAACTGAATAATGTTATTTGCGTTATTGACTGTCTTTCATGAAGAAAATGATAACAAAAATTATGAAAATATTATAAATACATCTTTCAATTGATATTCCTTTTTGATCCGCCGTTTAGCGTTTCATTCAACCACCCAAGTTCTGTTCATTCCTTAATAGGATAATTGCTCAAATTCAATATAACGCAATTCTGTTTAAACACCACATAATCCATTTGCAATTAACACACAAACCTATTCCATAAAACATAATTCTATTTCAATACAACACAAACCAATTAAAATGCAACACAATTCTTTTGGTTACGCTAAATAGTTATAAATAAATATTATTTTCATTTTTGTAACTTTGTGATATTATTCCTCTTATTACGAATGCCATATAGATTACCCGTATAGTGTTGAGAGTCAATTTGTGAAATTTACCGTTCTACATATATCTAAAAGCGCTTCCTGGCAACAAATTGAGTGCCATATGACAAAACAATACTTGATTCTTTTTTATTTCATTACAAATATGATAATTACATATATTATGCTTTTTTTCTGATGAAGTTAAGTTCATTTGACGTATACTTTATTCAATTGTACATTTTTCAATCCTTGTAACTATTACAGAAAAAGCCAAAAACAAAAAAGAATAGAAACAGTGTAAGTCCAACAGATATATCACCGGACACTACAGGAGAAAGATCAGGAAGCAAAAAATCTAAAAAGTTTAAGAAGGCATTACTTGGAATCAAAGCAAAACAAGGTTTCGAATTGCCTCGTCAACAGAATTATTCACAAGAAGGTGTTTTCACACCAAATCAAGATTTTTACAGGTACCCTAATGGAATGCATGCAGTGAATGGAACACCAAATTTCAGCCAAACTGTTTCTGGGCCGTTTATGTCGCCAAATGGACATTTACCCCCTCTAAATAACAGTATAGGTTCAAGTTCACTTTATAATGGACAACCTAACATAAAGACATTTGACCCGCGAGCCTCCTGGAGAACTGTTGGGACGGTTGCTTCTGTAGCTGTTCAGCCGAAGATTAGAAGACCTTCGGTAATAGACATTGCCTCAGTTGACGACCCTTTCGATGTTGAACACACTGAGCTTGACAGTAACTGACATGATTATATACTCTTCTACACCTCATGAATCTAAACTGAAAAAATCATATTACCGTATGTCGTGAAGAAAAAGAAAACGATATAATAAGATATGAAAACTATGTAATCCATAAATTATAGATTTGTTATGCACTATTGCTATATGTTTGAGAAAACATAGAGGATAAATCATATAAAGTCAGCAAAATAATCAAACAATTATTGAGAATAAGGCGCACCTGTGCACATATGATTATATAAGACTGATACATGTCTGTTATCTGTGATTGTTTTAAATTATTTTCTCATCTGAAGTCCCTTGTCTAATAAGTAATGAAAATGAATTTAACTTGGTTATACGCAGCAAGATAGTGCATTGTTTAAACATTTTATTAGATGAAACAACTTTCAGCTATTGATCAATAAAATATGTTTGAGTAACTTTATTTATGTTATATGACAGGAAAGAATGTCTTTTTTCTGGATTTTATTTAAGTTGTAAGTATAGGTTAGTGTTTAAAAATATGTATTAACAAAAATAATTGGTCAAGCCTGCCGCAGGCAGGCGACCAATTATTTTTGTTAATGCATATTATTAAACATTAACCTATTTAATGATCAACATTATTTTTTCAACCAAAAACAAGGCATTTCACTAAATCACAGATATCTCCGCCTTTTCGCTCTACAGGATGTCTACACCTTGTCAAGTTTCTAACATTTCACATTTAGAAAAGCTAAATATTTGCCCTATCAACAAATAATCAGGCACATTTTTTACTGAAATGTCACAGAATTTATACTTTTAGACTATCATGTCTGTAAAAAAACAGCAAGGAAATGATGCAATTAAGTTAAAACAATGGAGTTAATGAAATATGTACATCCTTTATAAATAAATGGAAAACGTGAGAAAAAACATAAAATTAATAATATATACAAATTCGTTATTAGCTTTAAGTTATTCACTAATATTTAAAATCTCTATTGATTTGCTCATTTGAAAAACAGTTTCAATCTAGGTTTACAGGTGGAGGGGGTCCATTTATTCTTAATATCAAGGATTGTTAATGCAGTTCATTCCATTCAACTGAAAGAAAATTATGTTTTTGTTACTTTTTCTAGAAAAAAAGAAGTTTAAAACAGTCAGCAATTTATAACAGACATTTTTCTTAGAAAAAAAGTTCCTATGTAATCATTTGTCTCTGCATGCTCCACATGTATTATCTACGTTTTACATTAATTGATTGTTTCCTCACATTTAGAAACATCTGACCTTGCTTAATTGTTTTTTACGTTGGCATTGTTTTGATAACCTAGATATTTCACAATTCAGAGTGCAAATCACACCTCTAACTCCTCCCTTATATAATGCATTATTGAAATTTGTGAGACTGATTAGACGACAGATTAACTAAATTCTATTTAGTTAGTACACATTAACCAAAGTTAGGCTTAGCAGAAATTTGAAAAATACTACAATGTGATTGGACAAAAATAATGTTGATCATTAAGAAACCTTGATAGTCACATTACTACTTTCTTCACAGACACTTTTTTATCTGCCAATATCTTTGAAATTAATTTGTAGCACCGAGTCTGAATAAAGATTTGTCTATTTGTCCTCTTACTTTGTCACAAGTCAGAGATTGCCAGGGTGGGTAATTCTATCATCAAAATAACTATTTTACAAAAAAGACCTTTTACATTTATATACACATTTATTTATACAATAAAATTCAATACATTCACTTAAATAATATAATTTTATCAAATAGAAAAGTACTTATTTGATAGTTATGAAGTTTTAATTTCACTAAAGTAATTAAGAAATTTTAATTATTGTCACTGGAAAATATACTTAGAAAAACATATCAAAACACACATATTGTCTCTATCGTTCATTCCACTTAACAGTCTATATTGCCGTCCAAAACACTATTTATAATGCCACACGAAACTGGTCCGACCTTAAAAAGGTCAATATTCACACTAACTTTGAAAGTCAATCAGACCGACCATGTAAGGTCATAATAATAAATGTTACCTCCGACCTATAAAGGTCAATTATTGTAATAAAAAAATGTCACCTCCGACCAACAAAGGTCAATGTAGAACAGCAAAATAAAAGGTAACTATTCTGCGTAGATGATACAATAAATGTTGACCCACTCTCAGCATAATACACAATTGTGTGTGGTATTCAGTTGCTGGTACTTCACGCTAATAAAACCATAGCATCATGCACGCTTTTGACATTGATATGTCCTTCAACACCATGACCTATCAATGAAGACATTTTCTTACTAGATATTTCACACACATTAAATTTGAGTAGTAATAAAATGTATGAAAGAAAAGTATAGGAAAATTAATCCATATTTACAATTTAACTTTTTAAACTTATTCAAGATAACAACTTTACTTTTATCAAATAAGTTTCCATGTACAAAGGAATTCAATGAAAAACATTTACAATTTGCAAATAATTAAATATTTCACTTATCCTGATATCTAGGTAGACAGTCACTGTTAAATAAAGCTTGTCACTAAAATGGCTTTATAAAATGAACACCATTTTCATTAAATCTAAATAATGAATTCTGCCAAGCTCTAACATCATAATTCTTTATAAAACTGAGCAAAACTGACTGAGTTTAAACCTATATGAAATATAGATGACAGTACATTTTTAACACATTGGCCAGCTAACTAATACAGGTAAGTGTTCACTTAGGTATGAAGAAAAATATTAACACTGGTCAGTATTACTAGAAACAGGTTTAAAAGAGATAATATTTAAAAATAGATAAAATAAAATTGATTTTGTGACATACTTATTTGTAAATAAACCACATGTACCTTTCATGTTGGTTTTTCGTGGCCTCCAGAAGAAAATATGAAATGTAAATTAATTTATCTTTTTATGATGACTTGGTGAGCATGGCCCTCATTGTCCACCTTGTTGTCGGAAATGTGCAAAATACATTGAAAACATATTTCAGTATTAAATTGTGTTAATCCAATTGCTGTACTAGTATATACAAAGACATTCTATATAGTTCTAAGTACTGCTTAAAAAAACAACAAACGATTATACATAGTATCTGTAACAGACTGGATACTTGCAAGTATCTAAAATTATATTTAATATTACACATGGAGATGCATTTTCGTAAAAATGTATAGATTTAATCAATGAAATGTTGAAATAAATGTAACCAAAGCTTGTTTGTCAATGTGTTGATCTCGATTTTTATATTTTCAATTATGAACATGTCTGTCTCGTTTTATAAAATCTATTGTTATTGGCTGATAGCCTGATAAGGTTGCAATACACGGCATTATTCTATGAAAGAAGTATTTTATGTTTGAATATCTTTAAGCATACATTATGAAACATTTTAAGTGTTTTGTACTCTTTTAACTATTTAATGAAAAAGTATTTTCTATATTTTGTTATAATAAAAATGTGCTTGTATTATCATCAGTAACACCATTTGCCAATAACAGTTTGAATATAGAACTACAAAATGTCAAATACCAGTCTAAAATGTCAGTCATGTAGCTCGCTTATTAGTTTGTTCCTTCTTTTCAACGTGTATAAACGTATTAATTTCTTTTTAACTTGTACCATATTTTGAAGTACTTAAAGGTCATTAATACCTATGTTACTATAGAGAGTAACAAAATCTAGGGCATTTCAGGGCCATTATCGCAAGATCTAGGTCATTATGCAATTTTGGCCGCCTTGCTACTCGGCATTATGTTTCCATAATGGGCGAGTGAATGAGCGCACGCATAGAATGACGTCATCAACTCTCAGCGACTTTCAAGATGGCTGCTGACGTTGAATGAACTAAAGTCACTTGCACACAGAATTTTAAGTTTAAATGACGTAATCAATCGCAATCAACAAAGCTAAACATTGAATATTTATAAACTCAAGAAAAGAATACAATAACTCATTCCAAGACAAAACATGACCCTCAGAACTTCCAAAAATGATTTCAGTTTGACGGTAGACTATTTAGATGTTGACATTGATCGTCTCAGAAACCGTTCTTGAAGGCACAAAAGTTCATAAAAGTCTTATCACAAAAAATATAAAGAGTATTTATCGATATAAACAACAATAAAACAACATTGTCTCATATTTATTTTGTTTTTTCATGTTTTCAAAGTAAATCGAAGAGTTAAACTGAATGATAGATATTTGTTTACATTGACAACTGTCCGTTTCTTAGAAAGGGCGACCACCAGTATTAGCGGCGATGTCTAAATGCCGTATTTCGGACATAGGTATTAAAGACTTTAATACTTGGTTGCTGCTCGCCATTATGCGATAATGGCCCTCGAGTCCATAATGTCCTTCGGGCCTGCGGCCCTCAGGCCATTATGCACATCTTCAGGCCATTATCGCATAATGGCGAGCAGCAACCAAGTATTAACCTCTAAATGTTGCCTCAGAAATGCTATTAATTTCAGTTCTTAAAAACATTGTATTTGTGGTTTCTCGTTACAGTTTCTACAAAATATTTATAATTATTTTCATTACTATTTTCTTTTCCTTTTTCTCTGTTGGCAAATGTTATTATTATATTCGACCAGTATTTTGTATGGAAGTCAAAATACTATTTTTGTTCTAATTAAGGCATAACAAACCCAGATTCATGCCAGTTTTAATAAAGTGGATTGATTTATGACATAACCTAGTTATACTATGAATAATTGTGTTGAACATATTTAGTAACATACTTGACAATAAACCACTTACAATTTATAAATATATAAGTGTTGTTGATATGTGTGAGATGCTTGATCCAATAACATATTTATATGAGATAATAAATTTTTCTAGATCAATATAATATTAATCATCAAATAAATGTACATACCCATTCACTTAATACTGGATCAATTTTTATTTTCAAGAATATAATATGTTGTAATAATATAAAAAATGATAGATTTCTATTGTTGATCGCAAAAGTTGAAAAGCAAATTGAAATTGTGCCTATGGTAGACCCAATCCAGTTGAACAAGTGCATGTTCAATGTACATGTATATATATTGTCAAGTTTACAAAACCTTTGATATTTACTTTCCACAGAAATATTGCATTCAAATACGCTGACATAACCAAAAAATCATATTTTCATAAAAGATATATTAAGCCTCTGTTTACGGTAATATGCTACCCTTACTGTAATATAAAGTTATCCTTGTTAAAGCTACGCATTTATTGCAGTCATGAAAACCTTCCACTTATCCTCTCAATTTTGTTAAAAGTTAAGATTTTTGCTGCTTTATGTTTTCGCTTAAAATCATTATAGATGTGTTTAAAAGTTTTATATTGATAGACATGTTCCTTACAATAAGTGGGATAGATTATTTATTAATTTATGATAACTTGTTGTTTTAATAGTTTTTGTTAACAATAAAGTATCCATATTAAAACTAGTTATTTCATTTTTTCTGATCACGTTAAATGTCTTTTAAAAAAGATGATTCATTATAGAAATTATTATTATTGGAAACAAAAAGGAGTAAGGCTCATCCTATAATTATTCAATGAAACAAATGGTTTACGAAATAACAAATGCATAAGGGCTGCACCTATGCTCTTACAACATAAGTGATCAGTTCTGCTTGTCAACTCAACACTGTTTATGTCCTAAGGCGACATTCCAGCCCTACTGATTTTGATCAGGTGTCTTTCCGTGTAATAAGTATTACCACCGATGTTTCGTTAGCTAGCTCGACAGCTTTCTGACATGAAAGTATCCAAAGTCCCTGACAGGATTTGAACCCAAAGCAAACAAGTTAAACATCGGAAATAAAATAGTTTTTTCGGCTATGGACAAGCCATTCTTCAACCCCTTGTTGAAACAATACGCGAACCCCACTATGATGTTAAGTAAACTAATATTTTGAAGTTGAAAACCAATGTTTAGGTTCTGATGTACAAAATTGCGATCAAGGTTTTTGGTACACCTGAATTCTATTAGTGCAATTATTGTTTTGTTTTATGTTTTTGCTGAAATTGAATTCTTGAGTCTTCCTATAACCCCGTTCTATATAATTGTGCATAATTATCAAATATATTGTTTTCCAAATTTAATCATTTTTTATCTATTTTAATATATCTATGCGGATAACATATTTGAGTTAGTTAACTGTGAGGAGTTTGGATGTTTTCTTTAGAACTGAAATGAAATATATTTCTGTTCATGATGAACATCAAATCTTGCCAACTTTGTCAGTTGTTTTGCATTTGGGTTTTAGATGACACGAATTTTTGCACATCATAAATTTGTCTCATTGACTCTTTAAAAAACGCCCATGTGTTTTCTAAACATGTAAAGTAAAGTTGTAAACAGTTAATACTAGTACAATATTATTTCAGTAAATCACTTTTGACGAATGTGCATCTAATGAATAGATAATTTGAACTCATTAACCATTTCAACCATCTTGAATGGACTTGTACATTTTTTAATTTTGACAGACCCATTCATCACTTGTTTGGGGACTTACTTGGGGTCAGTGATGATGACCAGACGCGCGGGGTGATCTTTGCCTGCACTTGTTTGCATGGGTAGTATCAGTGACCGTAAGCAGGGTAAAGGGGTAATTAAATGAATTGCTTGTATATTATTTTTAGAAGAGAATTTCAATCCTTTTCTCTTAAGTACAGTAATGTGATGATTTCTCGTAGCGGATTTATAAGATTTTAAGCTGAAAGGATGTTTCGCAATGAAACATAAGATATTTTTTTTCAATTGTTATTTGGAACCAATTATTCCCATTCATTCTTACCAGCATTTATATATGCCAATTATCAAGGTTAACAATATTTTGTTTGTTTAAATATCTTATAGGAGATCAAATTACTTTGTTTAGGTACAAACGAATATATTTAATATAATCGATGATAACGGAAATAGATTAGTTACCGCCAGTGATGATTGAGGATTTTCTTTTAAAATTTATTTTAGTTATTAATGTGTAATAGTTTAAGGTGACAACGGAGTCAATTATTACTGAAAGTACCTAAAATGAGATTTTTTGCTTAGTAGATTTATCAACCTTTTCTGAACACATTCGTGATTTAATTTTGAAAGCAGTTAGTCCAAAAAATGTGCTTTTTAACGTTATAAAACGGTACCTGTACCATTTTTATCTGCTATTCGCGTAGCCTGTCAATTATCGATAACGCTCCACCCCCTGTTGAGGCATCAATGAGGGAAATCGGTAGTTCCATATATGCGTGAATTACCAGTCCATACTGGCCCATACTACTCGTATTTGTTTAAGTTCATGTTTCGTACAAATACCGTGCATCTTTTATGGATATTGTCTTTTATTAAGCCTTTTTATAAAATAAGAAATTGTCGGCCAATGTACGTAACATAATGTATGAAACATAAATAATTAAGCATAGCGGCAAATCGCACGACCGCTAAATATCCATAATGTGTGAAAATAATTTGTCTGTCCCGCTTAATCTGATAGAAATTACATTGAGTTTATGGACTTATGCACGGATTCAAGGGCTTGCTTTACATTCAACCTCATTTTTAACACTGTCAAGTAAAACAGCAACAAAAACAGACAACATTTTTTTATGTGAACGCCTATCTGACTTGTGGTAAGGTGTCCCTGACAAATTTCTAAACCATTTTAGGTTGTCTAAGGATTTCTCCATGAATCAATAAAAAAAGGTATTAAAATATATTATCAGTAAATGCTTTGAATAAATTGTTCGCCAGTAAATCGAACACAGTACTAATAAACCTTGGACAAAGTATGGATTTTATTGTATATCCCAGTAGAAACTGGATATCTATGCCGTGCATAGATGATACTTATATTCATGATAATAGAAGTCAAGAAGGTCAGATCATAATTATCGAGTAATACCTTTTATTTCTATTAAAATATGTGAACCATTCATATCAATTTGGAGGAAAAAATAGATAATATCCCGTTCTTATTTGTACATCTACCATGGACATTAAAAGACCGTCAGAAGCTCAGTTTTTTGTAATTTTAATTTATATTTTAACGGAATTTTATACACGAATACAAAGACAGAGTGACCCTGGTATAATATAATAGTAATGCTGATGATGATCATAATATACTTCAAAAGTGAAACAATTAAATACCCCGATAGCGGTGCGCAAATACGTTCCATTTCCCCTACCGAGTGCCTCAAATTTTACCGAAAGTCACGTGACATGTGCGAGACGGTAAATACCGTTAAGATTTGAAGAAATTTCTGTTATAAACTGATATTTATCAGCAATTTTTTAAGAGCCAGCCCGCATAGCTCAATCGGTTAGAGCGCGAGACTTGTAATCCCGACATTGTGGGTTCGATTCCCGGGCTGGCCAACTAAAATTACTAAAATCAGTCTTTCGGATGAGACTTTAAATCGAGGTCCCGTGTATGGGTGCTTAAACACTTGGCACGCTAAAGAACCAGGAGAAGCTTCTGGAATTGGGGCATCTTTCTGTATCTGTAATTGCACTATCCTCCAAAAATCTAAAATGACTAATACTCTTCTGGAGGACTCGCCCATATGGGCAACCGGTGGCGAGAATAAATAAAACGCAAATACACACAATTTTGTAATTGGTCAGATGTCACTGGGTCATAAAATGTTGTTAGAGTATGTTCGCAACTTGTGACCCTCTCTGGTGCTATTTTGTGTATTATGCACATATTTAGCGTGAAACGTAGGGGTCCGAGAGAGCAGCCGATTTATGACACTTCGTTTGATGCGAATAGGACTAACTTTGAATCGGCATAACGTTTTTAATAATCAAGCAATTAACATGCGGTTTAAAGCACATGAAAGGGAATTCATTTACGGAGGGAACCGTGTCAGGTATTTTTGTTTGCTCAATCAGCGACTTAATTATCTTCAATTACGTAATATGTATGGTGAAAAAAGTCGCATAAAACGTTTGACGTTACGTTATATTTTTTTAAAAAAAGATAGAAAAAAATTGAGACACTGTTCCCCATATATTATAAGTATGTTTATTTTCCAAAAGTTTGATGACAAAAAAATAAAAAATGACTTTGATATGACGATTTAAAATTTTAGGATTTTTATTAAAAATTAATCATTTAAAAGGCATTTTTTCAAATATGTTATTTTTTTATGATGATCAACGACATTTAATGCACAAAGATTAAATAAGTAACAATTATTACTGAAATAAGTTGGTTTACATGACATTTATGTGAGTACCACGGAAAATGTCTGTTGTCACCTTAAGTAAGCTGTGAGATACAGATGTTTTAGAAAAATACCTGTCTTAAATTCTTAACAGATCGAATGTATCATGTAAGTTTCAAGAATGCTTTTCAATATTCACATTATTTAAATATTAATGATGACTTTGGTTTTCATTAGTTATATTTTGTAACACTTACAATAACTGTTTCAGTCACGGAAGATACCACAAGGAAAAGTAAGAAATCTTTGACCTCCTTATTGGCGATGCCGATGAGCGGCGTCGTCTCTTATGGAATGCTTTTTATTTTGGCCTGTGAAAGGAGCTGTTATTATTAGCAGTTAATGTCATGTTGTGTTAATTAGTTTTATTTTGATTCGTAAAAATCAAATAAACAAATTTGTTGTTATATTTGTATTTAATTACTTTATGTAAAAAGCATGTGCATTGTGATATTATTTTCACGAAATTGCAGGCTCAGTTTAACAGCTTGTCCCTTAGTTTTATTTACAATACTAAACCCCGGATTTCTAATATCGTTGTGGTCTACATTGATGCCGTATCCATTCATTTATATATTTTTAAAATTTTCCTACAAGAAGAAAGTTGACCTGCAAATGAGTATTAGGATAGGTAATGAGCTGTTGTAAACGATTGTCCTATTGATTTTATCCATATTACGTTTATCTATTGCACAGAATGATTGTTTTTACAAAGTGTACCAGTATCCGGATGTTGAAAGCTATCCGATTCTCTGCAATTACTGCTGTCACATGGCCATCTATTTTTTTATGAAAACTTTTCCAATAATTTTCACGGCTTTATAAAACTGAGCCTGCAACATTTCATAATTTTGCTGTTTAGGGTGTTCTTTTGGGTTTCAGGTTTTCTCTATTTTAAGGGGAAGTAACCCATGTTTACTAAGTTATTTGTTCTTTTCTGTCTATCTTAGGTATTACTTACTATTTTTGTTGTATAAAATTTACCAGTTGTAAGGTCATCAAAAGCAGAGAGACCCTGATAAATGAATATTGATAATTTTTTTACTGGCTTTATATACCTTAGACCAGGATGTTTCTAGTTTGTTCAGTTAGTACATACCTTCAGGTATTATGCTAGAGGAATCTTCTATCATACACTTGCATTTTTTACATTGAAACTATAAATCCCATTTAAATGTCTATAGTAATTTGTAGACCAGTAAGGACATGAAGCCCTACAATAAAGAATTTGTCAGTGTCCTTCTTTTCTATATCTGTATATATCTGTAGCACACAATATATGAACATTTTGTCATTGTTTTTACAGCGGCGATGCTGGCAGTTAGCGATTTTCAATGCCATTGCAATAGCCGTTGCACTATTCTGGATCTTCAAAAAAAAAAAAATAATAAATAAATGAATAAATAAAAGAAAAAAACTTTGTCCGAAACATGTTAGTATCTTGATTTTGTCTATTTTTAAAAATTCTTTTCTATGTAGTTTATGAGGTATGCATTACCAGATCCCCAAAATATCTTTTATGCAAATAATTTGTAACGATACTTTTCATTGAATGAGTATGATGTTTATCTAATCTATATGCACCAATGCAGTCAATTCATAAAGAATTTATTTACTAATAAAGAATTTGCTACATTATAAATTCGTTAAAAAGATTTTTGAAGGTTATACAACGCTTGTTTGGCGTGATTTGTGTATACAATACCACAATTATTCAATACGTAATGTAATGACTTTAAATCTCATTACATTTGAAAAAGTAGAATACCAGCAACTACATTTTTCTCAATTTTATTTACTTATAAACGCACCATCATGTTATGGTATAAAGCATATTTAACAGACAAAAATTTTATAAATTGGTTCTGTAATGTTATTTGTAAAACCCTAATAAAATTGTTGAGGCATAAAATTAAACTTGTCTTCAGTTACAATTTAACAGAAAGATAGTCAAGATCTTCAATTGTCTATTAAGCGAAAAAAAAATTAAAATCATTATCGTGTATATATAGTTTTGCCTATTCAGACATTCAATAATCAGTCTTATTACATATTAAGATAAGAATCAGAAAATGTTTCAGCGTGCTTTGTGAAGTCAGCTTGACATTTTGGTCAAGTCACATGTTCATATTACTTTAACATTTTATAAAATGAGAAGTGTCAAGAAATACTGACAGAAACAAAAATCTAATAAAAAATATGCCGCTTAAAAATCTTAGTACCAAGTGAGTTCGATTATTAAGATATAAAAGCAATTTATTATCCACATATTGCCAATAAGACAAATGCGTCGTTTTAAAACCTTGTATATTTGTTCCAACGTCAAACAATACTGATACAATTAAAACCCTGCAAACATAAACCTAGAAATATCCCTCAAAAATCAAATTTTCATGTAATAACGTATAAATAAAGTCACTTTAAATGATTGAATTTAAGATCAAAACTATTAAAATAACTAAATGTAGACATTTTTTAAATATCTGTCTCAATAATATTGTTTGATCGACTCTACTGTGTGCACATTTAATTGTTTAGCATTTGTAATAACGGTATAAAAAAATTCAAATACCCGGGTGATATAGTATACGGATTATTCATTGAAAATCATCGTCATGAAGCATTCTTAGTTCATATGTGAAGACTGAGAAATATACGCATGCAAATATCTACACTCTTTATTCTAAAATAGTTCCCTTTGTTTCTTTTCAATTATGCTCAGCGGCTCCATGGTGAGCAGTCATCTTTAAAGATCGTTCAACACGACAGTATTGTTGTGTTTGTGGTATTTTTTTTAGTTTCAACTATTTGTCTTTTTCGATTTGGGTGGTTCG
Organism: Ruditapes philippinarum; assembly: GCF_026571515.1. NCBI lineage: Eukaryota > Metazoa > Mollusca > Bivalvia > Venerida > Veneridae > Ruditapes > Ruditapes philippinarum. The sequence goes on from NW_026852811.1 coordinate 61,901, forward strand.
AATAATTCTACTTGAATAATGTTGAATCATCTTTAGAATAGTAACGTTGCCTGCTTTTTAACTTTGTCATTTGACGTCTTATCTGTGATATGCAGGATTCATAACCTCTGAACCCCTTTCAAAATCTATTTTGTTTAGTTTCGCCCATTGTTTTCACGTTTTCTATTATTTGGGGACCATATGTCGCTTTTCATGGAATGGCATGAAAGTGTTACATTGAAGGTTTCATGATAACCGCCGTATGAACACATCTGTGGATGTTTCAAAATTTTAAAATTTTACCATTTCATGTTTAAGTGTTGAATTCTGTTTAAGCCAGTGCTAGGGGGCGTAGACGGTAGTTTGCACTTGACAGTACCGTCCATAAACAGGCTGCAACATCTTCAATTTTGCCGTGTTGAATTTTCTTAAGGGATTCTTTTTTCTCTATTTCATATTTCAACTGATGACATCAATGTCAATGAGCCTTAATCAGATAATTATCTGGTGAGTTAGTTAATTATAACTTATTTTACAGGAGCGAGCGGTACCAATCAAGCCAGTCGTTGAAGGGCCAAACCCTATGAATATAAAATATACCGGTAGCGGCAACCCCTCCGTTGTGAAAGTACCAAAAGCTTAGCCTCCACCTTGGTTGAACACTGGTTGGTTTCCGTCTAACGAAAAGTTCTGTGGAAATCTACCAAATGAGCACAATCCGAGAAACAAACTTCCGCCAATAAATCGCCCACCAGGTGTAGCCGGTACACCAATGAACATGTCTGGTAAATTACCAAACAGATCGGATACAAGAAATATAGTAGATTATCTTCTTAATGAGGAGTTGGAGACGACTAACAATTTGAACAAGGCAAGAACTGTATGTGATTTTCTTTAAAACTACTCTTATCTAACAATATTTTATTCGAACATGTGTTTTACTCTTACAACAATGGTAATCTGCATATACTTTGACCAATCTAATTAAAGTCAGCTAGAAATAACGCACCGCTTTTAAATTTGACAGTGACCAAATACGAAGTCATTTCTGGTGACGTTTCACACAGCCAAGTGTCGTGAAGTTCTATTAGAAGTAATTTGGGGAAAAAAAAGAAGAAAAACATGTAATTGACACTAGGCTTTCAACTATGAAAAAGGAAGTCACCATATTTTCGACATTTGAGTCATTGAATGCCGTATCTAAAGTTATAAGAATAATACAAATACATCTTCTAATTGGTCATTCTTCTCTTTGATTTGCCGTTAGCCATTTCATTCAGCCAGTCGTGTTCTGTTCATTCCTTAATAGGATCATTGTCCAAAATCAATACAACACAATTCTTTTTCAATACAACACAATTTATTTCAAAACAACGCAATCCTATTGATGTGGGTTCAGCAGACCAGTGGTCAAGATCATATTCTGTTTAATAGTTTAATTATTGAAACTTTATGATATTATTCCTTCCATCAAGAATAGCTTATAGTTAAACCTTGCGGTGTTTCAGTAATTTATTAATGTCAACGTTCTACATGCATCTAAAAGTCTCCTTCTTGTCAATACATTGAGTGCCATATGACGAAGTGTTACAAAACGTTACCTGTTTTGTTTGATTTTAATACAAATATGACAATAACAAAGAATATGCTTTTCCTGATGAAATAAATCAATTGAAAGTTCATTTGTTGTATACCTTATTCAATTGAACATTTTTTAATTTTTGCAATTATTTCAGAAAAATAAAAAAGATGAAAAGAAACAGTGTAAATCCAACAGAAATATCACGGGACACTACAAGGAAGCAAAATATCTAAAAAAGTTAAGAAGGCATTACGGAGAAACAAAGCAAAACAAGGTTTCGAACTGCCTCGTCAACAGAATTATTCACCGGAAAGTGTTTTCACACCAAATCAAGATTTTTACAGGCACACTAATGGAATTTATGCAGTGAAGGAACACCAAATTTCAGACAAACTATTTCTGTGCCATTTTTGTCCCCAAATGGACATTTACCCCCTCTAAATAACAGTATAGGTTCAAGTTCAATTTATAATGGGCAACCTAACATAAAGACATTTGACCTGCGGGCTTCTTTGAGAACTGTTTGGTCAGTTGCTTCTATAGCTTTTCAGCCGAAGATTAGAAGACCTTCGGTAACAGACAGTGCCTAAGTTGACGACCCTTTCTATGTTGAACGAACTTAGCTTGACAGTAACTGATATGATAAAAGTTTTATATACTCTTATTCACCACATGAATATAAACTAAAAAAAACAACATATTACCGTATGCTATGAAGAAAAAAAACCCATATAATAAGATATGAAAACCATGTAATCCGCAAATTATAGATTTGTTACGCACTTTTGCTATGTTTTTGAAAAAACATACAAGATAAATCATATAAAGTCAGCGAAATATTATAAACAAACTTTTATAGAGAATAAAGCGCACCTGTGCACATATGATTATATAGGATTGATATACGTCTGTTATCTGTGATTGTTTTAAATTATTTCTCATCTGGAACCACTTGTCTAAGAAGTAATGAAAATTGCATATGTTTTTACTTGATTATACACAGCCAGATAGTGCAAATATTTTATAAGATGAAACAACAAGCAGGTATTGAGTAATATAATTTTGTGTAATTCTTTTTTTAGATATTTGACATAAAAGAAGATATATATTTTCTGGATTTTAGTTTTAAGTAACTTTAAGTAACCGAGTCTGAATAAAGATTTGTCTATTTGTCCTCTTACAGATTTGTAGATAAACCACATGTACGTTTCTTTTGGTTCTTCGTGGTCTTCAGAAGAAAACATGAAATGGAAATTAATAACTTTTTTAGTGATGATTTGATTATCATGGTTCTCTCCTCTTTGTCCACCTTGTTGCTGGAAATGTTTGTGCCAAATACCTTGAAAACATATTTCAGTAATAAATGTTGATATTTTTCTTACCAATTTGCATGTTTTCGCATAAAACAGTTCACCTTGACAATTTTACCCTTATTTAATCACATAGATGTACAAGTGTATACAAAAATATACTATACATAAATTCAGTTGACTAATACTATAGTTTTACAAATTGTTAAAAAACGTAATAAACGATTATAAATAGTATCAACAGACTGGATACTAGTATGTACCTCAAATTATAAATTAAAAATTCATTATTTCACTGAAAGATGCATTTTCATAAAAGTGAATAAATTTAATCTAACTGGATACTAGTAAGTATATAAAATTATGAATTTAATATTACACTTAAATAAAGAAAAACAGAATCCATAAAGAAAGCCCAACACAACAAAATTGTAAAATGTTGCAGGCTCGGTTTGATTGAGCCTGTTCATGGACGGTACTGGACAGTGCAAGTTACTGTCCACACCCCTAGCACTGGCTTATGCAGAATTCAACATTTAAACACCAAAATTCAATGTGACATAGTAGTGTCATTCAATGAAAAGCAGCGTATGGTACCCAATTAAAAGAATGCGTGTGCCCTAAACGAGAAACAAGAAGTGGAACTAAATAAAATGGAATTAACTTTGAAAGGGGATCTGAGGTTATGAAGCCTGTATATCACAGACAGGACGTCAAAAGACAAATTAAAAAAATTAAAAGATGCATTTTCGTAAAAATGAATAGATTTTATGATTTTTATCAAAGTGGATACTAGTGTAAGTATCTACAATTATAAATTTATCCTTTAATATTACACTTAGTGTTTCAAATGCATTTTCGTAAAAATGAATAAATGTTATCAATAAAATGTAACCAAAGCTATGTTGTAAATGCATTGATCTCGATTTTCTTGCGTTACTTATAAAAATGTCTGTCTCCTTTTATGAAATCTATTCTTACTGGCTCATAAGGTCGCATTACACGGCATTATTCTATAAAGTAAGCATTTTATGCTCGAATATCTTTAAGCAAAAATTATGAAAGTGTTTTGTACTCTTTTAACTATTTAATGGACAAGTAATTTCTATATTTTGTTATAATGTAATATGTGCTTGTACTTATCACCAGTATCAAGTAATATGCCAATAACAGTTTAAAATTAGAACAACAAAATGTCAAATACCAATCTTAAATGTCAGTGTGATCATAACAGGCATGTAGCTTGCTTATTTATTTGTTTCTTAATTTGAGAGTATGAAAACGTTTTAATTTCTTACTTGTACCATATTTTGAAGTACTTAAAGACCCGTGTTGCCTCAGAAATGCTATTGATTTCATTTCTGAAAAAGATTTTATTTGTCGTATCTTGTCACAGTTTCAAGAAAATTACTTCTTAACTCTATTCATGAACAAAATTTTCAGTTCCTTTTCGTCATTTGGCAAATGGTATAATTATAGTATATTTTGTATGGATGTCAAAATACTATTTGCTTATATTTTGCTATCTAAACAACACATTGCTTAATATACATGCTATTTTTCTCAGTTGTTTAACACCTAATACGCTTTAAATCCATTACTCGTATTAAAACATTATTAAACATATGTTTGACATATTTAAAAAACTGAAATATATGAATTTCTGAGGCATAATGCGATTTTAATGGAATACATATTGACAGCTAAAAACATTGTTCAGATATTATACATATCCTATCACTGAAATTCATGGCTAACAAATGCCGAGATTAGATCGTTCGTTGTAGTCAATGTTTAACAAAAGTATAAGTTGAAAATTATCAATGTCTATTTGATAAATAGTTTCTCAGTAAGGCAGTACACACCGAGATATTCATGCCAGATTGATCTATTTCAGAACGTATGCTATAAATAATTGTGTTAAACGTATTTAGTAACATACCTGAGAACAGATCACGAACGAATTATAAATATCTGAATTTTGTTGATAACTGTGAGATACATGATCCGATATAACCTACTTATGACAGATAATTAATTCTTCTAGAACAAAAAATATATAATAATCATAAAAATGTACATTCCAGTTCACTCAGTACTAGATTATTAAAAATCTTCAAGTAATATTTGGAAAAATGTCAAAATGATGCATTTCTATTGTTATCAATATTTGAAAAGTTAATTTAAAATGTAGACCCAATCCAGTTTAACACATGCCATGTATATATTTTGTCAAGTTTTCAAAACCTTTGACATTTACTTTCCACAGAAATATCATTTTTATTGCATTTAAATATGCTGAAATAACCCAAATTCAGATTTTCAAAACCTAAATGGTTATAAAAAATGTCTTTATCAAGTGAAACTTTATAACCATTTTTGGTCTTATATGATAATATATGTTATATGTTCTCTTAAAACTTATGGTAAGCGCTTTGTTTACGGACATGTGTACTTTTTATTCCTTGCTAGGTATGAAAACTTTATGGATCGAGTTGATTTATAGCATGATGTAATTGTAATAATGCAACCCTTACTGTGATATCATCGCCATAGCTATGCATTTTATGTTATCCTGTTTTCATGAGTCCTGCAGTCACCCTAACACTGTTAATGTCATATGGCGACTTTCAAGCTTAACTGATAGCGGAACAAATCAAGTGCCTTTATGTGTATTATTTTAGGCACAAACTGCTACTGAGTAGAACGATAGATGTTCCGTAGGCTAGCTAGGCAGCTTTCTCACATAAAAGTATCTAAAGTCCCTGCCAGGATTTGAACCCGCAGCAATAAAGGTAAGTGGAATACGAGTTAAACATAAAAAATATAATAGTGTTTTCCAGCAAAAAAATATAAATGTATATATATCTATACTTTATTTATAATAAAAAGAGAAATAAAATGAACTGAAATAAATATTAGACAAACTAAAGAGCTAAAGTCAAGCTTATTATTCTCACTACAGGGAGCACGGGGATTTGTTTAGCGTTATACATGTAGATTTTAGTCAAAAGCTATTACAGGTATACAATACTGTAGTTTATATACCAATTACTTTATTGGTAAATATATTTCATAAAAAGGTTAATACGCATATGAATACATATTTGACATTTGACCCTGATCCTGAACATGCTAGCGGCAACTGATTCTACGACAGTGAATGCGAACAAGATCAACCGGCACATTAAGTTATATAAATCAGTCAATATTTTGAAATAGTCATTGAAATGATGAATTGTTATTTGAGAAATCTAGCGTGACAAGGGTTAATATCAAATGAAAAGAAGCAATACTTGATGGTACCATAAATATATCCCAATAAAGTTCCTGGCGGTACGGTACATTCATATCTTTATAACAAAAGAATAATTTTATTTTCTCATCAATATTATATAACCATATTGTGATAAAGTAAATCAGTATTTAGTTTAATATACACTATTTTTGCAGTCGTTATTATTCCTTTTCTTCACATTTTTTTTTATTTGGTAGAATTTAATAATTGCATAGAATAAGACGTTATTTGACTAACAACGTTGTTTTTCTTAACGGAACTGCAAGAGAACAAGTAAAAACGGATTTGTGGCTGTTTCAATGGGCAGCGCTTGCTCCTTGGAGATAGAAGAATTATGCAAATCATACCAGACACAAATTTGGGATTCTTTCTCAATAAATACGTTTATGGCATTCTAAATATAAGATGAAACATACATACGACGTTTGAAGCAGATATATTTTGAAATAAAGAAGTTATTAAAAAAAACTTTTTTTCCATGAAAATTTAAGGTTCAAGGGAGGTAATTCTGATAATTTTGTGATATAGTTGTAAACTATGTCACATATGATGGTGGATGACTAGCAACTAATATCTAGAGTTTGAAGTAAAATCCTTAAGAAACAAGTAAAATGGTTTCCTGCGGGGAACATTTTTAATGATATAAAGATATTTCATTTAACTATTTTCAAATAAACGTTTGTATTAGGAATATAGTTAACAATAATCGATCAATATAGAAGAAGGTCTTTGGAAACTGGTGAACGTTGAAGACCGGAGAAGGCCGAAGATAAAACAATTATTTCTTTTTAAGAAAATGATTAAATAGACCTACAATTTTATGAATGATTCCGAGCAACAAAAAGTAAACACTCAAGTTTACGCAGAAAATATATCTATTTATTATGGCAGATGCCACTACGAATATTTTAATTTTGTAGATTTTCAGTATTTGTAAAATTTGAGATAGATTTAAAAAAAAACATTGATTATTTTCAAACACATCATTCAAGTTTTTCCACCCTGAACGGTAAAATATTTATAGAAAATTAGAAATATCACGTAATAGTTTTTTGTTCTTAATTAGGTGTAATTCGGACTAATTTCCAAGAGGTAAATCCGTAACGTATCGACAAACGGTATTTAGCTAGGTTTTCGGAAGGTAAATTAACCAATCATGTACGGTTTACAGATCAGATGCTCCTCCATGTACCGAAAACAGGTCACGTGCTCCTCCATGCCTCAAAAGTTAAACGCGTACCAATACCCTGCGGTCTCCAGACCGCAGGGAATAAAGGATTTACATGTATAGTGAAAAAGAGTAAAAACTGGAATTAGAAATCTTGAAGTTCAGTCTATTTGTTGCCATAGTAACCAGAATTTTCAACACAGAAAGTAACGAAAAAATGAGCATAATCTCCAGACTGCCTTTTACCAATATTTCAAGTTTCATAAAAATAGTTTCAATACTTTTTACGTAATCACTGGATCCAGTCTATGTGTTTAATTTGCCATATTTTCAGTTTTTTTTGTTGCCATAGCAACCAGAATTTTCAACATAGGCAGTAACGAAACAAATGTGCATAATCTCCAGACTGCCATCTACGCATGTATCAAGTTTCATAAAATATTTTTATTACCTTTTACGTTATTACTGGATCCAGTTTATGTGTTAAATTTGCCATATTTTTAGTCTATCTGTTGCCATAGCAACCAGAATTTTCAACATAGGAAGAAAAGAAAAATATGTGCATAATCTCCATACTGCCAAATATCCATAATGATATATCAAGTTTCATAATAATATTTTCAGCACTTTTAAAGTTAACTCGGGATCCAGTTTTGTGGAAGGACTGACGGAGGGTAATCCTAACGTTCCCTCCGGTTAAACCGTTAGGGGACTAAAAAGATACATGAGCATAAGCTACATTATCGGTTTTGAAATGAGGTATTTGTGAGTCATTTCTAAGCATGTAGAGGCCGGGGATTCTCAGCGCATCATTAAATGTGGGCAAGAGGCAAATATGCTCTATTGGTTTTGCAATTACATTAATTAATTACAGTACAAAAAACTTAAGTATGTCTAACAAATCATTTAAGTCATGCACGTTTTTTTAAAAAATATTATTAAATCTTAAAACCAAACAATACATTTTTAAATAACCATTTTGAAACCAATATTTTATACATATTAGTCCGTTTCATAAAACTCTCTGCCATTGTTTGCACTGTAAAATTAAAATCCTGTAGGCGTCTTATATATCTCAACACATTAATAGCGTCTTTCATTTCTACTTTTCCGTAGAGGTTAGTTTGACCTTGTATTTATATTAAATCCAGTAAACAATGACTTGAAATAAAGGCTATAAGGGAAATGTTATGAATATTTAGCAAGTTACCGAGCTTATTTAATCTGTCATTATATGTTAAAATCAAAACTTCATTTCCGGATAAAAAAAGTATAAGTATCAGAGAAATGCCTTAAATAAATCGGTTATAAATTGGCTATGATGTCCGTTTTATAGAAACTAAGAATTGTCACAGGAAACTTAAGCCCCCCTTCTTTTGTTGCCACATTGGCATATACGACACGTACATATGTTATCAATGTAACGAAATGAATTAACAACAATTATCATAGTATTGCAAGCAATTCATAAACCCCCTACCGGTTAAAACCCCAGCAACATTCTGAAGAGCCATTGGTCATTGAATTATGTCATCGAATGAATGAATGAATGAATGACATGAATTAACTTAAATCTTTTAAGTTCTTAGTTTGTCTGTATCAAAGTAATGTTTTAAGTTTCCCTAATTATGTTTTTGGAACAAATAATGAAAAAAATCCAATGTTCTCAGTATGAATTTGTATAACTGATGTTTCAACTTTTCCCTATTTTAAGTATTCTATGTTTTTGTCTTATGTCTTTAAAAGAGAAAACAGTTTTTTAAATGAACCAACTGACAGAGACTATGAGGGAAATCTTTAAACATCCCTAGTTGCTATCAGAATATAACATTTTTAAAAGCAAAATTCTTAAACTAAGAGGAGATAACTCTTGAAATAAGATGCTAGACTTGTGAACATTGTCATATATAGCGTGAGTGTAAAAAGAACGAGTATCTAAAATTTAAAGAAGATTTTCTTTATAGTCACGAAGAACAGAAGTGAAAACAAATATTTCTAAATATAATATACAATTTATAGTAACAAAGAAGAAAATTAAAAAAAAAATTCAAGTTAATTTCAGGTTAAAACAAGAGCCATGTCAACATGGCCATCCCCCCGCCGAATGGGTATGCTCATTGGAAGAAAGTATATGTAGTAGAGCAAAATAATTCAATTTTAAGAGGTCTTTTGGTAATGAAAACTAATGGCTGAAGTGATTACAGATTTGAAACCTATGTGAATACTGAAAATAACAAAGGGCAATAACTGAAAAATAATGCAGGGTAGGTTATCATTCTTGTAAAATCAGTAAAATCTATCCACCTATGAAGTTTCAAGTTGATACCTCAAATATTTTGTTAGATAGGCGCCGGACAAAATAGTATGAAAAAGAACAAAGTGCACTTACTCAAAAATTATAAAGGGAAGAGTTATCATTCTTGCGCACAGCATTCCTCCTCAATAAGATCTATCCACCTATGACATTTCATATTGACTTCTCAATCACTTCCGAATAATGCTCAACTCAGGTGAAAAAAAAAGCATTAAAAATAACAAAGGACAAAAAACTCAAAAATTATGAAAGGTAGAGTTCTTGTGCACTGCACACCTACTGAGTGAGATCTATGCACCTATGAAGTTTCATGTTGATATCTCAAAGGCCTTTTGAGTAAAGCTCTGGACAAAAATTAACATTGAAAAATAACAAAGGGCAATAATTCAAAAATTATGCAGGGAAGAGTTATCATTCTTGTGCAATGCACTCCCTCTCAATGAGATCCGTCCACATATGAAGTTTCAAGTTGATATCTCAATTATTTTTTAGATAAGCTCCGGACAAAATAGTATGAAAAAAACAAACAAACATAGGGCAATAACTCAAAAATTGTATAGGGAATAGTTTTCATTCTTGTGCACAGCATTCCTCCTCAATAAGATCTATCCACCTATGACATTCATGTTGACATTTCAAACACTTTCGAGTTATGCTCAACTCAGGTGAAAAATTAAGTATGAACAATAATAAAGGTTAATAACTTAAAAATTATGAATTCTTGCGCACTGCACACCAACTGAGTGCGATCTATACACATACGAAGCTTCATGTTGATATCTCAAAGGCGTTTTGAGTTATGCTCTGGACAAAATTAATTTTCAAAAATAACAAAAGGCAATAATTCAAAAATTATGCAGGGTAGTTATCATTCTTGTGCCCTGCACTCCTCCTTAATAAGATTCATCCACCTATGAAGTTTCAAGTTTATACCTCAAATACTTTTAGAGATAAAGTCCGGACAAAATAGTATGAAAAAGAACAAAGGGCACTAACTCAAAAATTATATATTGAAAAGTTATCATTCTTGTGCACAGCATTCCTCCTCAATAAGATCTATCCACCTATGACATTTCATGTTAATATCTCAAACACTTTTTGAGTTATGCTCCACTCAGGTGAAAAATTAAGTATGAAAAATAACAAAGGGCAATAACTCAAAAAATTATGACAGGTACAGTTATCATTCCTGTGCACTGCACACCTCCTGAGTGAGATCTTTGCACCTATGAAGTTTCATGTTGATCTCAAACGATTGTTTAGTTATGCTATGGATAAAAATTAATTTGAAAAAATAACAAAGGGCAATAACTCAAAAATTATGCAGGGAAGAGTTATCATTTTTGTGCACTGCACTCAACCTCAATGCGATCTATCCACCTATGAAGTTTCAAGTTGATATCTCAAATTCTTCTTGAGAAATGCTCTGGACAAAACTGTCGGACGGAAGGAGACTATTTGATAATAAAAATAATCATGGAAACCCGTGTCTTGTGTCCCTTGTTGTTTTCTCGTCCACGGTAATCTTCCCCTTTGCCTCTGTTTTTTATTTCTTTTTTTTTCCCCTTTCCCCGGTCTCCTGCCCCCTTCCCCTTTGTTGGCCTATTATTTTCTTTGAATTCCTAATCAGTTACAAATTATTTATCATTTAATGATTAACCTGTCCGTACTCTGTCTTTGTGTTTGGGGTCCGCTTGGGCTCCTTGTCATTGGTTCTTGTTGCTGGGTCATATGGGGGTTGGTTCATTGAACGCCGCCTTTCCTTGTTGATCTTGTTTATTAAATATAATCACATAGTGACGGACAGAGGGTAAACATAAAGTCCCCTCCAGTTAAACCGGTAAGGGACTAAAATGTAAAGTATACGATAATATAAAAACTAAGGGCATAGGGGAGGATACTTACCGTAGAAAAGAAAACAACAAGGGACACAAAAGTGTCACCAAAACAGTATGAAACAACATACACATACATCTGAGGAACACAGAGGGGCGCGGCCTTGGAACGGTCAACAGCATAAATACTGCTGGGGAGTTTAAACCGGTTAATGATGCACCAAAGCTCACTCTTAGCCCCACCATGTTCCTATAAACGAGACAGTGTAGATAAAATGAATCCCCGCCAAGTGAAATTCTAACAGTTGTCATGGTTACAAAAGGTGGAATACGTAAAACATTGAAATCATACAAAATAAAAAAAACAATGTCCTTAACAAAAGTACTCAATATCTTAAAGGAAGACAGAGCAACAAAAAGATCACATACAAGAGCCCGACTAAGCAAGACAGAAGACGAACATTAAAGCAATTCAGTCCCAAATGACTTTAGTTGATATTATTTCACATTACATGTCCTACTCCTTTCACCATTATGTCCGCTCTAGGTTGTTTTGAGTGTGTCGGGGGCTATGACCTCTGAACGTTGCCTTTGCCTGCCGTTGGTTCTTGTTGCTGGGTCGTGTGGGGGTTGCGTTCGTTGAACGCCGCCTTTCCTTGTTGGTCTTGTTTGTCGTGTTTTTTGTTGATCTTTCTTGTTTTTTTTTAAGAACTGTCAATCATAGTCTCCAACTAAAACCGGTGCTGGGGGCGTTGACGGTAGTTTGCACTCGACAGTACCGTCCATGAACAGATTCAATCAAACCGAGTCTGCAACAGTTTCAGTTTTGACATGTTGGGCTTTCTTTGGGGATTTTTTATTTTCTCTATATAAGATACAAATGTAAGGATATTTTAAGTCAGTTACATTGTCAACAGTTTACACACAAAATATGATAAACAAGATCGTCAAGGAAAGGCGGCGTTCAATAACTGCCGTATGAACACATCTGCGGATGTTTCTAATTTCAAAATTTCACCATTTTCGTGTAAAATGTTGAATTCTGCTTAAGCCGGTGATATGGGGCATCAACGGTAACTTGCAGTTTCCAGTACCGTCCATGAACAGACTCAATCAAACCAAGCCTGTAACATTTTCAATTTTTTTTGTGTTGGACTTTCTTTAGGGATTCTGTTTTTCTCTATTTTATTGTTACATATGTGTTATTTGTGCCGTGTGGCGGGTGTAAAATATTCCGGAAACAAGTGATCCCTCGGAAGCATTAATCACAACAAAATAACATAAGAATTGCAGACTCGGTTTGATTGAGTCTGTACATGAGTGATAATGAATAAGTGCAACATCACTCACGCCCCTAGCACCGGCTTGAGCGGTACTCAATTCTCAACACTTTATAGTGTTGGCATCAATGATCCGAAGGACCAGAAAATATAACAACACTGAAGTGAAGTACGGGGCAACTTTTTACGGCTGCCACACGGCACTTGAACACCTGCTGTTGTGAAGTACAAAATTCCGGAAACAAGTGATCCCTCGGAAGCATTAATCACAACAAAATAACATAAGAATTGCAGACTCGGTTTGATTGAGTCTGTACATGAGTGATAATGAATAAGTGCAACATCACTCACGCCCCCTAGCACCGGCTTGAGCGGTACTCAATTCTCAACACCTTATAGTGTTGGCATCAATGATCCCGAAGGACCAGAAAATATAACAACACTGAAGTGAAGTACGGGGCAACTTTTTACGGCTGCCACACGGCACTTGACACCTGCTGTTGTGAAGTACAAAATTCCGGAAACAAGTGATCCCTCGGAAGCATTAATCACAACAAATAAAAGTCTCCTTGTAAAAAGTCTCCTCGTACAATTAATCAATGATGTTATATTTTCGATCCATGACGATTGTTCAGCACGACATTATTGCTGTGTATACATGTTATTTTGGTACTTTTAGTGTCTTCTATTTGGCCATTTTTAACTTGGGAGGTTCCAGTATTCCTACTTGAATACTGTATAATTACCCTTAGGATATGTTGAGTGCTTTTTAAATTTGTCTTTTGACGTTTGATCTGTGATATGTAGGCTTCATAATCTCAGATCCCCTTTCAAAATTCCATTTTATTTTGTTTCGCCCATTGTTTTCTCGTTTAGGGCAAAAGCATTCTTTCATGTACTGTATTTATCTATTTTTTAATCAAATAGATGAATACAGAATCCCTAAAGAAAGCCCAACACGGCAAAATTGAAAATGTTGCAGGCTCGGTTTGATTGAGCCTGTTCATGGACGGTACTGGAAAGTGCAAGTTACCGTCCACGCCCCCTAGCACCGGCTTAAGCAGAATTCAACATTTAAACGTGAAATAGAAAAATTTTGAATTTAGAAACATCCGCAGATGTGTTCATACGGGGGTTATCATGGAACCTTCAATGTGACACTTCCGTGCCATTCCATGAAAAGCGGCGTATGGTCCCCAAGTAATAAAAAGCGTGTGCCCTAAACGAGAAAACAATGGGCGGAACTAAATAAAATGGAATTTTGAAAGGGGATCAGAGGTTATGAAGCCTGCGTATCACAGATAAGACGTCAAAAGACAAATTTAAAAAGCAGGCAACATATCCTAAGGGTGATTCAACATTATTCAAGTAGGAATATTGGAACCACCCAACTAGAAAATGCCGAAAACTTGAAACTAAAAATACCACAAGCACAAACAATAATGTCGTGCTGAACGATCTTCAAGGATCGAAAATATAACATCATTGATTAAATGTACGGGGAGACTTTTTACAGCCGCCACACGGCACAAATAACACGGATGTGATCATAAAATAGATGAATACAGAATCCCTAAAGAAAGCCCAACACGGCAAAATTGAAAATGTTGCAGGCTCGGTTTGATTGAGCCTGTTCATGGACGGTACTGGAAAGTGCAAGTTACCGTTGCCGTTGCAAACCGATTCTGCATTTCTTATGTTATATTGTTGTGATTAATGCTTCCGAGGGATCACTTTGTTTCCATATGTTTTTTTTTTTAACAAAGCTTCTCTTCTTCAAAGTGATAACTATAAATAGGCACTCCCGTGAACCTATATGTAGTCTTTAATTTTTTTCTTTCAACACTTCATCAACATTTGTCATGGTTACGAAAACAACACGATCGTCTTTGTCTCACACTTGCGTACACCTTTCACTGCTTTTACCGATATTTTCACACATCTCTATTGTTCTTGATTTAACAATATTTCATATGTAACTGTGACCTAATGACCACAAAATCAAAAGGGGTCATCAACTCGTCATGGCAAACCAACACAAATTCTAAGAAATGTAGGCCAAAGCGTTTTCTAGTAATCGGAAGGGCAAAAGGACAAACGTTTTGGTCCGCCTGGACTCCTTAACATAGATAAATATAGAATCCCTAAAGAAAGCCCAACACGGCAAAATTGAAAATGTTGCAGGCTCGGTTTGATTGAGCCTGTTCATGGACGGTACTGGAAAGTGGTTCTTGTGGCTGGGTCGTATGGAGGTTACATTCATTGAACGCCGCCTTTCCTTGTCGATATTGTTTATCATAATTTTTGGTATCAAAAGGCCGCGGTAACCTGGATCTTGGATTTATTTACCTCAAAATCAGAGGGGGTGAGGAGGGCATCTTTTACTTCTGACCAGTCTCCATAAAAAATATTATAACTGTTGACCTAAGAATGTTCTAGTTATAAATCCGAAAGCTTTAAGTGAAGAAGGCCACGGTGTCCTTGACCACTTGATTAAGGCCGCGGTGTCCTTGACCTTTTACCTCACAATCAATAGGCGTCATTTACTACTCACGACACACATCCATGCAACACAAGATCACCAAGGGAGGTATTCAATGGGATTCTGTATTTATCTATCTTATGATCACATCCGTGTTATTTGTGCCGTGTGGCGGCTGTAAAAAGTCTCCCCGTACATTTAATCAATGATGTTATATTTTCGATCCTTGAAGATCGTTCAGCATGACATTATTGTTGTGCTTGTGGTATTTTTAGTTTCAACTTTTCGGCATTTTCTAATTGGGTGGTTCCAATATTCCTACTTGAATAATGTTGAATCACCCTTAGGATATGTTGCCTGCTTTTTAAATTTGTCTTTTGACGTCTTATCTGTGATACGCAGGCTTCATAACCTCTGATCCCCTTTCAAAATTCCATTTTATTTAGTTCCGCCCATTGTTTTCTCGTTTAGGGCACAGGCTTTTTATTACTTGGGGGACCATACGCCGCTTTTCATGGAATGGCACTACTGTGTCACATTGAAGGTTCCATGATAACCGCCGTATGAACACATCTGCGGATGTTTCTAAATTCAAAATTTTACTATTTCACGTTTAAATGTTGAATTCTGCTTAAGCCGGTGCTAGGGGGCGTGGACGGTAACTTGCACTTTCCAGTACCGTCCATGAACAGGCTCAATCAAACCGAGCCTGCAACATTTTCAATTTTGCCGTGTTGTTCTTTCTTTAGGGATTCTGTATTTATCTATCTTATGATCACATCCGTGTTATTTGTGCCGTGTGGCGGCTGTAAAAAGTCTCCCCGTACATTTAATCAATGATGTTATATTTTCGATCCTTGAAGATCGTTCAGCATGACATTATTGTTGTGCTTGTGGTATTTTTAGTTTCAAGTTTTCGGCATTTTCTAGTTGGGTGGTTCCAATATTCCTACTTGAATAATGTTGAATCACCCTTAGGATATGTTGCCTGCTTTTTAAATTTGTCTTTTGACGTCTTATCTGTGATACGCAGGCTTCATAACCTCTGATCCCCTTTCAAAATTCCATTTTATTTAGTTCCGCCCATTGTTTTCTCGTTTAGGGCACAGGCTTTTTATTACTTGGGGACTATACGCCGCTTTTCATGGAATTGCACTACTGTGTCACATTGAAGGTTCCATGATAACCGCCGTATGAACACATCTGCGGATGTTTCTAAATTCAAAATTTTACTATTTCACGTTTAAATGTTGAATTCTGCTTAAGCCGGTGCTAGGGGGCGTGGACGGTAACTTGCATTTTCCAGTACCGTCCATGAACAGGCTCAATCAAACCGAGCCTGCAACATTTTCAATTTTGCCGTGTTGGGCTTTCTTTAGGGATTCTGTATTTATCTATCATATTCAATGAACGCATTCCCTTAAAAAAAGAAGATGAAAAAAAAAAAAAAAAAAAAATATCAACAAGGCAAAGGCAACGTTCACAGGACGCTTAATACATAAAGCTTAAGCGTTCCCTCGTTATTGGTAAGACCAGCTTTAAGTGGTCAAGACCACTGTGACATTGAACTTTGAACTACTCACTTTAAGTGACATTATGCTCATTATTTCATTGTAAAATTGACTTTAATTTACTATATATTTCAATAAACTGGTCGTTATTATGGTGATTGACCAACACATGATATTTGAAAATGATTAGGGTCAAATATTAATCTTCCAAAATATATTAAAAGTACAGAATCATTCCGACGAACAATTACACTCATTTCACAGGGCATAGTGAGATATTCATCGTTCATGTAAAGCAAATTATAAAATTGACAAGAATTGCGAGAAAATATTAACTTATTTTGACTTTTACCTGTTCACTATATCTACCCAGCCGCCTATATGACTGAAATACTGTTGGAAAAAGGCGTAAAATCAAACAAACAAACAAATATCTACCCATGGATGGGCATAATGCCACTTTAAAAATTAGTCATTACAAAATAGATAAATACAGAAACCCTAAAGAAAGCCCAACACGGCAATATTGAGAATGCTGCAGGCTCGGTTTGATTGAGCCTGTTCATGGACGGCACTGGAAAGTGCAAGTTACCGTCCACGCCCCCTAGCACCGGCTTAAGCAGAATTCAACATTTAAACAAGAAATAGTAAAATTTTGAATTTAGAAACACCCGCAGATGTGTTCATACGGCGGTTATCATGGAACCTTCAAAGTGACACTTCCGTGCCATTCCATGAAAAGCGACGTATGGTCCCCAAGTAATAAAAAGCGTGAGCCCTAAACGAGAAAACAATGGGCGGAACGAAATAAAATGGAATTTTGAAAGGGGATCAGAGATTATGAAATTCTGGAAACAAAGTGATCCTTCTGAAGCATTAATCACAACAAAATAACATAAGAATTGCAGACTCGGTTTGATTGAGTCTGTACATGCCTGCTTATCACAGATAAGACGTCAAAAGACAAATTTAACAAGAGCCACCGCCGGGCGGGGGCAACGCTCGACTTTTTACTTTTTCTAAACGCAAACATAGAAAGGTTTGAACATATATTGATGTTTCCTTTTTATAAATTTAGTTGGTCTGTCTTGTCACATTAGTTTTGTTTATATATTTTGTATATATATGAATAGAAACATTAAGCATATTTCTAAAAATAGCAACAGTACGCAATTTCTAAAAATAGCAACAATGACGCAATTTCTAAAAATAGCAACAATGACGCAATTTCTAAAAATAGCAACAATGACGCAATTTCTAAAAATAGAAAAAATGACGCAATTTCTAAAAATAGAAAAAAATGATGCAATTTCTAAAAATAAAAACAATGACGCAATTTCTAAAAATAGAAAAAAAATGACGCAATTATTAAAAATAGAAACAATGACTCAATTTCTAAAAATAGAAAAAAATGACGCAATTACTAAAAATAGCAACAATGACGCAATTTCTAAAAATAGAAAAAACATTACGCAATTTCTAAAAATAGAAAAAATGACGCAATTTCTAAAAATAGAAAAAAATGACGCAATTTCTAAAAATAGAAAAACATGACGCAATTTCTAAAAATAGAAAAACATGACGCAATTTCTAAAAATAGAAAAAAAATGACGCAATTTCTAAAAATAGAAAAACATGACGCGATTTCTAAAAATAGAAACAATGACGCAATTTCTAAAAATAGAAAAAATGACGAAATTTCTAAAAATAGAAAAAAAATGACGCAATTACTAAAAATAGCAACAATGACGCAATTTCTAAAAATAGAAAAACATGACGCAATTTCTAAAAATAGAAAAACATGACGCAATTTCTAAAAATAGAAAAAAATGAAGCAATTTCTAAAAATAGAAAAACATGACGCAATTTCTAAAAATAGAAAAACATGACGCAATTTCTAAAAATAGAAAAACATGACGCAATTTCTAAAAATAGAAAAACATGACGCAATTTCTAAAAATAGAAAAACATGACGCAATTTCTAAAAAATAGAAAAAAAATGACGCAATTTCTAAAAATAGAACAAAAATGACGAAAAATTTCTAAAAATACAAAAAAATGACGCAATTTCTAAAAAAAGCAACAATGACGCAATTTCTAAAAATAGAAAAAAAATGACGCAATTACTAAAAATAGCAACAATGACGCAATTTCTAAAAATAGAAAAACATGACGCAATTTCTAAAAATAGAAAAAAATGAAGCAATTTCTAAAAATAGAAAAAAATGACGCAATTTCTAAAAATAGAAAAACATGACGCAATTTCTAAAAATAGAAACAATGACGCAATTTCTAAAAATAGAACAAAAATGACGAAATTTCTAAAAATAGAAAAAAAATGACGCAATTTCTAAAAATAGCAACAATGACGCAATTTCTAAAAATAGGAAAAAAAATGACGCAAAATTCTAAAAAATAGCAAACAATGACGCAATTTCTAAAATAGAAAAAATGACGCAATTTCTAAAATAGAAAAACCTGACGTAATTATATACATGTATATATATGTATATATATATATATTTGATATATATATATATATGTATATATGTATATATATATACATGCATATATATATATATATTTATATATATATATATATATATACCTGCATATATGTATATATATACACACACACATTTATATATATATTTATATATAATACATATACTATACATACACACACACCGATAAATGCACAATCTGAGAAAATTCAGTAATATAACCTTCAAGGTCAAGGTCATTAAAAGAGCCCAAGCAAATTTGGGTTTGATAAACAACAAGGTCTGGTCCTTAAGAATGTTCTGTTATAATATGAAGTTTATCCCTTCAAAAATAGCAAAGTTACAGTCAGTTACTGCCAAAACAATGAAAATTTCAATAATTTGACCTTCAAAGGCAATGTCATTAATGAGTGAAGGTCAAGGTCTTTCGGTATATTTTTAACAGTCATCTTTGAAGATTATTATGTTCAAGTTTGAAGACAATCCATTCAAAAATAACAAAGTTACAGCCAATAATAGCCAAAAAAATGAAAATTTCAATAATTTGACCTTTGTCAAGGTCATTGATGAGTGAATGTCAAGGTCTGACTGGTTATTTTTAAGGGATATCCTTGAAGATTATTATGTTCAAGTTTGAAGACAATCCATTCAAAAATAACAAAGTAACAGCCAATAACAGCATGAACAAGCAAAAATTGGACTTTTAACCTTGAAGGTCAAGGTCATTTATGGATGAAGGTCAAGGTTAGTGTGGTCTACTGAAAGGTCTTGTCCCAAGGGTTGTTGTGGCCAAGTATGAAGACAATACACCAAGAAATAAAAAAGTTATGATCCAGGTACAAGTTTTCGGACGGCAACGGCAACGGAGACGGCAACGGCAACGGCAACGCCGACCTGACTATAACAATACCTCTACTTTTTTTTTCAAAAAAAAAAAAGTCGAGCTAAAAAGCAGGCAACATATCCTAAGGGTGATTCAATATTATTCAAGAAGGAATATTGGAACCACCCAACTAGAAAATGCCGAAAAAATGAAACTAAAAATACCACAAGCACAACAATAATGTTGTGCTGAACGATCTTCAAGGATCGAAAATATAACA
The DNA here is from genome assembly GCF_026571515.1 of Ruditapes philippinarum. Lineage (NCBI taxonomy): Eukaryota > Metazoa > Mollusca > Bivalvia > Venerida > Veneridae > Ruditapes > Ruditapes philippinarum. The sequence goes on from NW_026852811.1 coordinate 82,267, forward strand.
TCATTGATTAAATGTACGGAGAGACTTTTTACAGCCGCAACACGGCACAAATAACACAGATGTGATCATAAAATAGATAAATACAGAATCCCCATAAAAAAATAACAAGAACAAAACATGAAAAACAAGATCAACAAGGAAAGGCGACGTTCAATGAACGCAAAGATCAACAAGGCATAGGCAACGTTCACAGGACGCCGCCCCCGGACATACCCAAGCAGGACACCCAGAAGGCACCAAACAAGCACACAGAGTGGACATAAGGGCGAGACATGTAATGTGAAAGAATATAAACAAAAACAGGCCCATAAGGGAATTAAAGGGAAAAGGGCTGTACGGGTGAAAAGGTGGGGAGGGGGGTTAAAAGATTGGAAGGGGGAGAAGAAAATTTACCAGGAGAACCTACCGCAACGACAATCCAACGAGACAGAAAACATCACAAAATAATGAAAACAAGGGAATCAACAAGGAAAAAAGGCCCGGCATTAAAACCCCAAAAACCCCCATAATTGACCCAAAAGGGAAACAAGAACCAAAAAGGAAAAGGGGGCCCAGGCGCCCCCCCAAAACATAAAAAGGGACAGGGAAAAACGAAAACAATCTTTAAAAGATAAAAAAATTTTTAAATTTGATTGGGAATCAAAAAAAAAATAAAAAAAGGCCCAAAAGGGAAGGGAAACAGAAGCCCGGGGGAAAGGGGGGGGGGGGGTTAAACCCAAAAGAAAAAAAACAAGGGGCAATGGGGAAAATATTTTTACCGAAAACAAAAGAAAAACAAAAAGGGGAAAACAAGCAAAATTTGTCCCCAAAAACATATAAAACCAACATAGCATACATCTGAGGAACACAGTGGGGCGCCGCCTTGGAACGGTTAGCAGCATAATAATGACTGCTGGGGAGTTTTAAACCGGTTAATGGTGCACCAAACCTCGCTATTAGCCCCCACCATGTTCCTATAAAACGAGACAGTGTAAATAAAAATGAATCCCCGCCAAGTGAAATTCAAACAGTTGTCATGGTTACAAAAGGTTAAATAAGTAAAACACTAAAATGATCATGTAGAAACATATAAAAGTAAACCAAATGACCATAACAAAAGTACTCAATATCCTAAAGGAAGACAGAGCAACAAGAAAATCACCTACAAGGGCCCGACGAAGCAAGGCAGAAGACGAACATTAAGACAATTCAGTCCCAAAGGGCTTTACGAACTATCCATCATAGAGTCTCCCACTTGGTCCGTCAGATGCAATCAAAAGAGGAAAGCGTAGTGTCGAACTGTAAAAGGGTTAATGCTTCCGAGGGATCACTTTGTTTCCAGAATTTTGAACACTAAACATGCAGTATGTCTTAAAATAGTAGGGTCGTTCTATTTTAATAAAACGTTTAATGATTTTTTTTAAAAAACAGAAAAAAAAATTAAACCATGACCCCAAAATCACGAATTTTGAAAAACCCACATCGCCAAAAAAAAAGGCGGCTAATCCCTTGTCGCAGAAGATTTTTTTAAAATAAACTTTTGAATTTAAAATTTAAAAATTCAAATTACAAATTGAAAAAATTTAGAAAAAATTTTTCCCGAAAATTTAAATAAAGGGTGGGCCCCCTGTTTAAAAAGCTTGGGCTGGAAAAAAAAATTTTCCGCTTTTAAACCCTTTTAAACGTTGTTAAAAAAAGCTCTAGCAAATTTAAATTAACTGAAAAACACAAACCCCGAAAGGAAATTTGAAATGGGGTACGCCCTCCCCCCCAAAGTGGTTTCAAAGAAAAATCAAAGCTTCTCTTTTTTTCAAAAATTTCTGTAAAATAGAATTGTTGTTGTAGTAAATATGAAAGATCCAAAAATGATGTACTAAAATTTTCAAAGATTCGTTTTATTAAAAAAATGATAAGATCGACAAGGAAAAAGGCGGCATTCGATGAACGTCAGCCCCCCACCCGAACCCAGCAACAAGCGCCCAGCGGCAAGGAGCCCAGGAGGACTCCAAAGAAAACCAGGACAGGGCACAAGGCAGAGTACGGGCAGGAAAACCACTACATCAGAATACATATTAAGTTGTAGTTCATGCGGATAAATGTCAGACACCATTTGATCAAAATAAGGATTATCTAAGTTAAAAATATCATCAAGGTGTCTGGAAGTATTATTAAATGCGACTATAACATCTTATTGTGTCTCTTCAGAGAGACTCAACATAAAGTCTCTTTCATAGCAGTACAAAAACAAATCGGCGACCAGGGGTGCACAATTAGTACCCATAGGAATTCCTATGATCTGTTTAAATAAGGTATTACCAAACCTGGCATAAATGTTGTCTAAAAGAAAAGAGAGTGCTCTACAAACTTCGTCACAAAATATGATAAACAAGATCAACAAGGAAAGGCGGCGTTCAATGAACGCAACCCCCATATGACCCAGCAACAAGAACCAATGGCAAGTCCACATAGTATAATGTTTAACAATACCGTTAGTAAGAAAAGCTTTTGAAAAAAGGTTCCATGATAACCGCCGTATGAACACATCTGCGGATGATTCTAAATTCAAAATTTTACTATTTCACGTTTAAATGTTGAATTCTGCTTAAGCCGGTGCTAGGGGGCGTGGACGGTAACTTGCACTTTCCAGTACCGTCCATGAACAGGCTCAATCAAACCGAGCCTGCAACATTTTCAATTTTTGCCGTGTTGGGCTTTCTTTAGGGATTCTGTAATTCAATCTATTCTATTGAATAAGAAATAAGCTGCTGTATATAAAGGATCTGTTTGAATAACTATATTATCTGCCTCCGCGTCTAGGATTTTCAGAGATGATAATGAAAGGGAAGTAAGACGTGATAACATTGCATGTTTACCAGAGTTTTTTAAGATAATATTTAAGTCGGTGACAGACAGGGTAATTTTAGATTTACGTTTGATGTTGCCTTTTCTACGTACTCCGTGAGATCGGGATTTACGTTTACGAATATTCAGAATAGAAAATATATCAATGTTTGAATCTTTAGAGATGTTACCTTGCCTTTCCTTGTTGATCTTGTTTTTCATATTTTATGCTCACAACCGTGTTGTTTGTGCCGTGTGGCGGCTGTAAAAAGTCTCCCCGTACATGCAATCAATGTTGTTATATTTTCATCCTCAAGGGATTGTTCGGCGTTCAGTGTCGGTGTCCCCCTCCAATGTCCAGCCTTCATAGACTTATGGTTTATATTTATTTCCACCTAATTTTATTTTTTAAACCCCAAATTTTCTTTAATCTTACCCTTTTGCAGGTTCTGTGTACACTGTGGCACTAAATACTCTAGTCTCGTTACTTTAATATTGGTGCCCCCCACTGGACACGGAATCATTTTATTACTTACATATAATTATGAATACTTGAAATAAGAAACAATACACACTTTCTTTCATCTCTTCCCGGGTACATTCTACGTCTACTAATTCTTTCAGATTTAGACGAACACATCCCGTCGTTCTTTTCGCCTTTAAACTTTTCAATCTGTTATGTCATTTTATAATTCCACGATCCATTAACTCTAATATTTTCAATAATTCTTTACGGCATTAGGCTTTCTCCTATAAAATATGAATAAACAAGATCAACGAAAAGGAAAGGCGGCGTTCAATGAACGCAGACCCCCATATGACTGCCCCAGCAACAAGAACTAATGGGCGAAGGAGCCCAGGCGGACCCCAAAACATAAAAAGGACAGGGCAACGACACGTTTAATCATTAAATGATAAATAATTTTGTAACTGATTAGGAATTCAAAAGAAAATAATAATAGGGCCCACAAAGGGGAAGGGGACCAGTGTCCGGGGGAAGGGGGGGGGAAGGAGGGGGGGGGGGGTAATCAAAGAAAATAAAAACCTAAGAGGCAATGGGGAAAGATTACTTGTTACCGGGTTAGAACCGAAGAAAAAACAACAAGGACCACAAGCAAAACAATACCATTCTTAAGAAATATAATATCACACATACTAGTTATTCCTCACAGAGCTTAGAGTGTATCCTTCCTATTTAATAAGTGTAAATTTAGAGGTTGGCGGATGTTTGTAACTTTTTAATCGCCGGAGAGGTCTACAATAACCTCTAATGTAAATGGGAGAACTTTTTTAATATTATTTTTTTTGAAATACAGATATTGAACTGAAAGGCAACATCATTTTGTTTATGTTTTTAACTTGAAACACCCCTGGGTGTGGCATAACAGTTATGTTGGTCAGACAAAGGACGTTCTCCTTTAAAATTCGATTCCGTGAACTTTTTATAAAAAATGAGAAAATCGCACAAAATTTTCACCAACTTTTTCTATATCAACATTTTCGTAAAGATGGTCATTCATTTAAAAAAATGTTTCAATTCAACCAGTGGAACAAATAATTTACGATTCTGATGCTTCTGCTAGTTTTAAAGTTAAAGTTAGACACTTAGCAGAATTAAAATGGATCAAGAACTTACAAACGCCTTTCCCACTTGGCCTAAATGACAATATTTTTCAACAAGGTAACATCTCTAAAGATCCAAACATTGATATATTTTCTATATAGACTCAATCAAACCGAGTCTGCAATTCTTATGTTATTTTGTTGTGATTAATGCTTCCGAGGGATCACTTTGTTTCCAGAATTTTGTACTTCACAACAGCAGGTGTCAAGTGCCGTGTGGTAGCCGTAAAAAGTTGCCCCGTACTTCAGTGTTGTTATATTTTCTGGTCCTTCGGGATCATTGATGCCAGCACTATACAGTGTTGAGAATTGAGTACCGCTCAAGCCGGTGCTAGGGGGCGTGAGGGATGTTGCACTTATTCATTATCCCTCATGTACAGACTCAATCAAACCGAGTCTGCAATTCTTATGTTATTTTGTTGTGATTAATGCTTCCGAGGGATCACTTTGTTTCCAGAATTTTGTTATATTTTCTGGTCCTTCGGGATCATTGATGCCAACACTATAAAGTGTTGAGAATTGAGTACCGCTCAAGCCGGTGCTAGGGGGCGTGAGGGATGTTGCACTTATTCATTATCCCTCATGTATAGACTCAATCAAACCAAATCTGCAATTCTTATGTTATTTTGTTGTGATTAATGCTTCCGAGGGATCACTTTGTTTCCAGAATTTTTTACTTCCCTTTCATTACCATCTCTGAAAATCTTAGACGCGGAGGCAGATAATATAGTTATTCAAACAGATCCTTTATATACAGCAGCTTATCTTATTCAAAGTTATACTCAGCACGTCTTAAGACCTCATATCGACAACACTTCTGTCCACAACAGGCAATTCCTAAAAGTAACCTTTTAGCACGACATTATTGTTGTGCTTGTGGTATTTTTTAAGTTAAAAACTTTCCGGTCAATTTTCTAGTTTGGTTTAAAAAATCAATTTAATTAAAACAAAGGTTGGTTTCCGGCTTTTAAATTTTTCTTTTAGTTAGCAGGTTCATTCGTTTTTTTTTAATTTTATTTATTTACCGCCATTTTTTTTTT